>NW_018406412.1:520090-610528 GCF_002113885.1 Mizuhopecten yessoensis
GGTATTTGGGCTTCAAGAACCCAACCCCCCCCCCCCCCCCCGCCAACCTGATAATTTTTTTCTTTAAAAATCATGTATTTTCACCATATTCCTCAATTTTTTCCCCACATGGAACCCCTCCCCCCAGAAAATTTGGAAACCCCCCCAGATAGGTCTCTGGATCCGCCACTGCAATGTGATTCCGAGAAATGTTCATGCATATAATAAACATTATTATTTAAGTGTACTTTAACACATGATGATAAGGTTTTACTTGTGTAGGTTTTTATTTCATATTAACTATGTATAAATATGTACAGCTAAACATGGAATCACATATTTCTGACACCATTGCAGTTGAACATATAAAAGTGTTAAACCCAAACCTGATTTCAAGGAAATCATCAAGAATATGAAAAGATAGCTGTCCGGACAAGGGAGTAATATTTCAAGTACAAATGGGACTGTTCAGTCAAAGACTCACTAATATAACTTGCACATCCATATATATTTATAATATGAATTTATAATGTTTGTCAGTGATATTTCAAATTTTATCAACTTTATAAAACCGACACCTTGTACAACTAGTTGTTGTGGCACAACTTTGTAACATACGCCAGGTTATTTAGTAAACTACACAATAGTTAACATACATTTTGTAGCAATCTTGTAAGATCACAGCAGAAAAAAAAATTCAAATGCATTAAGTAGCCCATTCAAATGGGCGTGGATCATTGTTGTCAAGTATGACATCATTAGAATATATGGCACCAAATACTACACTACTAATTCACCCGCTTTTCAATGCAATAACATTTTCATTCCAATAAATACTTGGTTTGTAACGATTAGAAAAATTAATGGATTCCCATTGAATACTATTTATTTTTGTTGATATAGGAGAATACTCCAATATTTTTTAGAAGTGAGAAGCATACTAAAAATATTGGTATTCTGTCATACTTAAGGAAGAAACTTGATTCACTGAAAGAGATGGAAATCAAGGGAAGATATAGCATTGAAAAAAATCCAATTAGAAACCGCTTGAATAAGAAAACCTACATATTAATTTTATTCAAAATGTAAGATTGTGTTGATAAATTTATATAATGCTCTTTGTGGCAAGAATTAGGAAATGTCACTTGACAAAATCTTACCTTTGTCATGTGGAACAGAATTCAAACAAGACATTCTGACACACAATTTCTTGAGTTTTTTTGCCTTCAAGTACCATGGCATTTCAAGGCTTCCTAGTTCAAAAAATCTAAAATAAAACCTTCAATATAATACAAGTTGTGCTATTGTATGCCACACTTACTGCCAACATACTTCAAATTCCTATTTCTGAAGATTTTTATTTTCCCCTTCAATTTATCCCCAAACAACTTGATAATGCCAGAATTTCTCTTGACAAATGATGGCAGTATAAAGAGTGTTTTTGATTTATGAATATATGCAGTAAACATCTTCAACAATACCTCTATGTCTTGCTTTATATAATGATGAACCCCTTTATACTGCCATTTTTTTCTGGATGAATTGTAGCAGTATAACAAGGTTTTAAGGCAGGACTATATGCATTCATCTTCAACAAAACCTCTATGTTTACCTAGATTTAACACTGAACCCCCTTATAATGCCAAAATGTATCTGGATAAACAGCGGCAGTATAATGAGGTTTCCATATATGAATATATGCAGTAAATATCTTCAACAATATCCCTGTCTTCCTTTATATAACACTGACCCCTTTATAATGCCAACACTTTTCTGGAAAAACAGTGGCAGCATAGTGGTTTTCATATATGAATATAATCAATATATGCAGTAAATATCTTCAAACAATATCTCTATGTCTTCCTTTATATAACACTGACCCCCTTATAATGCCAATACTTTTCTTGATAAATGGTGGCAGTATAATAGGGTTTTACTGTATAACGATTATTAACTCTATTAGCTCTTCATTTACAATAACTTTCATCCCAGGTTCCAACTTACGGATACAACCAAAATCATCTTGATTAAGTTTATACTAGACGTGGAATGTGGTAGTTTCAGCAACCTTTTATATAGATAGATAACACTATAGAAAAACATACACTGAACACATGTGCAGTGTTAACTGAGAGAAACATTAATGTCTGCGTAGAAAATGGATTTGTTTTTTTCTAATCCGACAAAAACCATAGCAGCTACATGTAACACAAATGCATTAATGGGTCCTGCCTAAATCAATAACCGTTTTTATATACCTCATTTATAAAACAGAAACAAACCAGAATATATTAAAAGCTACATATATGATATCTTCTTCTTAAAAGAGTTTCAAACATAGACCCAGGTCAATATGTATCTTATGACTGGTAATTGTGATGAATTCATGAAAATATTATGTAATATAATTATTTTTCAACGACTCCACTAAGTATAAAACACAAGGCCACTGGCTCCCTCGTCTGTCACTCTGCAGAATGAGCTTTGGAGAAAATTCTCCCTGGCTCAGTCAGCAGGAATAGCATTTTACTAGGGTGACACATTTCCCCTTCAGGGAAGAACTCATTCCCATGTTCCAGGCGTGAAAGCCTTGAGAGGAAGGCTAAGTATTATTGTCAATATTTCTGGAGTTCCTCCTTTGGCATGAATGGAACAAATGTCATTATTTTTCAATACCTCTGCTAGGGATGAAACTTATGGCCTCTGATTTACTAATCTGTCTCTCTACCAAATGACCTGAAGAACATTTTTCCTTGGTAGGAAACAGATAGTATTCTACCGGGGTGACATTTACAATATATCTATGAAATGTAAATAAGTACAAAATTTCATACATTTGTAGCGGAACTTGAGTGGATTGATCGCCTTGGAACAAGGTACTCTATTGGTAGAGTGTCGGTCTAGAGTTCAGAGGGTCCACGGTTCAAACCCCGGTCTGGCTGTGCATTTTACTTTCTTATGGTGGTGTAGGGTCTCTTGTGTCTTCTGGGTTGAAGACATTGTTGAAGAGGGAGGAATGAAGCAAACCTGGACTGGGACGATATGGTCGTCGACCAGGTAGCTCAGTTTGTAGAGCTTCTGTCTAGAATTTGGAGGGTTCCGTGTTCGAACCCCGGTCTGGCCTTGCATATTCCCTCTCCACACTGATAACTCTTGGTCATTTCAGATGCATTTGAAAATTCTACAAGCGTGCCCAGTAAATGTAGAAGTACCACAGTTAAGGCATAAATTTTGTCAATAATGAAGTCTTAGACGTCAAACAATATGTCTGCACTTTATGGAGCCTTATTCTTAAAGCAACACAATCATATACAGTGAGTCACATGTTTCCCTCTAATGATAAACAGCTCTATACTTAAAGCAACATGTTTGTCAAGTTTGGAACCCAAATCTTAAAGTAACATGTTTCCCTTTAAACTTAATCAGCTCTACAATTAAAGCAAAATATTTGTCAAGTTTTGGAACCCAAATCTTTAAACAATCATGGTTTCTTTTAAATTTGATGAGGTTGACATTTAGATATACATTTTTGCCCTGTATGGAAACCCAATTTTAAAGCAACATGCATGTTTTTCAGTGGTTGCATTATTTACCTTTTGTGGATCCTTATACTAAAAGCATAATGGTTCACCTGTATGGAGCCCCCAAGCTTCCAAAAACATGTTTGTCCAGTATTGACTTTAACCCTAAAAGAGACATGCTTGCCTATTATGGGTCCCTACATTTGAAGCAAAGGGGTACGCAACTATTAATATTGATCTTGTTAGATTTTCAGTCGCTGGGTACCTTATATCCCAACTTACCCAGCGACTGAAAGTCTAACAAGACCGATATTAATAGTAGTTGCATGCCCCTGTGCTGGAAGGAACATGTTCACCCTTTATGAATCCCCTACACAAAATGTAACCTCAACAATGTTCATCCTGTATATAACCTATCAAGAATTAGCAGCACTTTTTCTTATCTTTTGCGCCATCATTAACAGGTTTTGAAAGATCAACAATTCCAGTATTCCCTGCAACTCGCTTCTCTGCATCAGTTAAAGGTACACAGTGATTAAATATATACTCAAACACTTCAGTCACATTAGATCCCTTCAGACTACTTGTCTCAAAGTACGGATCCTTAGGTAAATGACTTATGTCTATATTGGAATTTATCTCCCTGGAAAATTTTGTAGCTTCTTCTATAGTTATCTCCCTTGTTCTGTCACTGTCCAACAAATCCAATTTCATTCCAACAACGACTTTGATACAGTTCTCCAGTGCAGAATCCAAAAGTGGAATAAACCTGGCCCTGTTTGAAAAACAAACAAAATCTTTTGTATAACATGAAATGTTCATTGTATTTATAAACATTGATGGTTTTTGTGGAGGCTACAGAACCACAAAAATTAATACATCAAATTTAATTGATATATTTGACTACTCTTTGTTTATACGGGGTATCCACGGAAGTTTATACCATGAAAAAATCGGAATTGCTTCAAGTCACGAAAAAAATTACCCATGAATATTTCATGTTATATGGTATACATTTTGTACAAGAAAATAATTTTCCCCATTAAAATATTCGCCGTTCACCAGAAAAATAAATGTTTGCTCATCATATGGTATTGCTATATATGATAGGCTTTTTATTTATATTCGCTGTCATGATAAATTGCAAAGGGCCAAAATGGGGAAGGTTAAAATGTTATAGTTATACAGTACCCTCTTGCACAAAAGTAGCCAGAAATTCTTTTTAATAGCTAGAACTTGTCCTTACCTACGTAATATAAAATACTGATTATAACGGGAAAATGTTGCCCAGTCAAACTTTCACCCGTTGCCTATGAAATCCATTTTTGCCCAGTGTTAATTTCGCCCTTTAGGCTTCACACTGAATTACTATGAATATTGTATTGTTTAACTTATATTCATAGTAATGATAATTGGCCTCATTAATGACAGAGAGTGAAAAAGTCGAAAATTAAACTGCAGTGAAAATTGCAGAGTATACAGTATTCATTTTCAACATTGTTTTTCTACTACTCTTGTTCAGTTCAAGGTTTTGGAAGGCAGGTAAGCCTACCCTTGAAAGAAACTAATGAATGAGATTCCATAAAAGAAGAAATCAGATTCCATATAAGGAAATGGTTGCGCTAGTATCTAACATGAAATTCTACGTTAAGCAAACTTTGAAGTATACTTAATCCCTAGACACCTGCATTACACAAAATTCGTGTCTTAAAAACAACTGTTTATGGAACCAATAATTTAAATTTTACTTTTTTCTTCTGTAAAAGGGATGAATATTTGTTTCATGACATGAAATGTTGGTTACCATAGCGATTCGAAGGAGCTGACACTGGTCATGTCAAAAGCCAAAATGGCTGCCCCTGCATTCCTGCAGTAAAAGTTGGACAGTCCAGTGTATCTTTCATCTCCAGCAGTATCCTGTAATAAAGAAAAAAGGTTCCATCACTCATAAAATATTTTCTTTAATTAATATAATCATAAGTTAAATGACCCCTTACCCACTGGTTGGAAAACTACAGAATTCCACAGATGTTTTGGAACAAAGAGTAACCTTCCCTTAATTTTGTTTTGGCTATGACTGTAGCACATTTTTGGCCACAGGCATTACGGTTGATGTGATAGCGGAGGTGGTAAGAGTAACAGTATGATTATTGTAATCCTGGGCCCTATTCATGAAAACGTTCTCATACTTAAGCGTGGATTCTGTGCTCAAACCAGTTTTTTTGTAAGTCACTTAAATCATGTAAAACAATCAAAAAGTCAGATGTAAACATTGAAAAAATATTCGGCTTTAGGTCTCTTTGATTCGTTCCAAGTCTTTGAAAATAAGAATTTTTAAAAGTAATTTATTCCTGAAACGAGAAATTAGTCTTGAGCACAAAAACCATGCTTGAGCATGAGAACAGTTTCATGATTACCGGCCCTCGTCTGCCCCAATGATATTTTTACACTCAGAACACAGTTGTCATTCTTAAAATGTTTATTTATCTTATTTTTCATAAATGGTCAGCATGCAGGGTTATGGTATTGTATCCTTTTCAGAAAGAATTCATCAAAGCTATTCCGTCTTTGCGTATTGCAGAGTTATCTGCTATTGAGAGCAGGTATTGATTGTTACGTCATTGGTTTGTGAAAGTGACGTCATCAATTTTTGAGAAAACGACGTAATTTTCTCACACAAACCAATGACGTAACAATCAATACTTACTCACAAGAGAAGATAACTCTGCAATATGCAAAGACGGAATACATATACCAGAAATAAAACTTTCCAAAAAGCAGAGTTACAGTTTTGGCAGTAATACCAAATCCTTATTTTGAAAAACATTGAATTATGATAAATTATCAATATATATGTTATTCTGGCATGTCATTGATAGCTGTGACTAAATGTCTTTATGTGGGCCCAACTTACCTGGCTTCAGTGATAAATTCTATCATACAAAATATTATCGCCTTGTCCCAAAGGGAATACAACCTTCATTCATACAGCTGTTAATTCCTTAATTCTTTCTCCTACATTTGTTAAATGCTAAATCTTGTTTAAATCCACTAAGCCATTTAGGAGAAGTAGTTTTTCTTTGAAAGCTGAAATCCCATTTATTTCCCCTCTTGGGCTTAAGCCCTTATAAGGGGACTACACCTTTCTTTTGTAGTTGTTTGATTGATAAATTGAAGCAATTTTGGTTGAAATATGATCCATCATTCAAGAGAAGTAATTATGCTTTTCAAGGTTTAGGGATGATGGACGACAAACAGAGACAGCTGTAATCTTTGGAATTTGGATGTAAACTTACCCAGACAGCTATATTGTAAGGTCCCCATTGCTTCAGGAAAAATGCAGCACCGATAGTCTAAACATTAATAAAAAACATTTTTATTACTGATTCATATCATATGCTATCCTTAACGCTCACATTAATAAATATATGTATTTGAAAAACATTTTTCTTTTCATTCTTTTTTTGAAGCATTTCTTTTAATCCTTTGGGTTTTACAAATATATCTATATTGTTAGAATTAAACGGGAAGAAATTTTCCAATTTACATTTGCTTTGTTTAGAGTTTTAAAAATTAAGATAAACCATACCGGTTCCTTAGTTTGGAAGGTTCCGTCTATGTATCGACAGACGAAGGAAGTTTTTCCAACATTGTAGTCTCCTAAAATGATGACTTTAAGATCTCTGAAAAACAAATGTTTATAATAAGTACTGATGTTCTGATCAATCAACATCAAGTCACCTGGCTTGTAAAGATAAACTGGAAAAACTAAATATAGATTCACAAAACAACCAGCAATCAGTTCGCTATAGTTTCTTGAAACCTACATCATAAACAGACACAATATGATAGGTAAAAAGTAATAATGCCTTTATTCTGAAACTGAGGCTACCTTCAACAAATCATCAAGTTAGAAACTGAATATATATGTGGCGACATCTATGATGTACACCACATTGGAGATAACTTGACCTGTCTGCTATGAAAACAATGTAGTAGGAACAGAAAAATGCACAGCCAGACCGGGGTTTGAACCATGCCCCCCTCCTCTGAACTCTAGCTATAGACAGAAATTCTACCGATTTAGCTACCTGGTTGCAGGTGATGAACCCAGTCCAGTTCCACTTCATTCCTCTCTCTTTTAAAATAGTCGTTTACCCTGAAGACACATGAGACCCTATACCTCCTTTCGTGGGTAAACAAATTTTGTTGGGCGACAAATATAGTCTGAGCGGAAAAATTTGCAAACGGACCAGGTTTCGAAACCGGAACCCTTAGAACTCTAGATAGTAGATAGACGCTCAAACCAATTAAGCCACATGTACCTGGTCAGCAGCGATCGACCTAGTCCAGTTCTACTACAAGAGCAGGATTTCAACCTCATGAAATTTAACATGGGAAAAGTGTCTGTATGCTGTAAAAAAGTTTGAATTATCAAAATGGAATGTGTGTTCAGACAAAGATCATGTCCTCAGAAAGTGTATACACCAGACATCTATTGGTCAAAATGACTAAGTCTGGTGTCAGGGCAACATGAGACTCGGGATACTTCCCAGCTGTACCAAGCATTTCTTTATACCTCAACTAGAAATGTGATTTTTAATGAGAGGTAATAAGTTGGGGTCAATTTTTCGTCATCAAGTGATATTCACCCTTACATACTGTACAAGTGTAATGCACTGGGGTGGCATTTTTAAAGAGAGTTGATTCAAACATCTTATATTACTCTATAGCCCAAGTTTCCTCTGGCCCTGACACCAGACTTAAGACATTTTGACATATAGATGTCTGGTTTGGGGCCAGAGCGCACTGTTATATGAAAACGTGGAATTCTCCAACACCGTTTGGTATGGGAGAGTTATGAGATGCTGACAACAAAAATCTACTATGACAACACATATACCTCAAATGTATCGATAAATGGATCATTTATTGATCCAAATCAGCTCTTTTTATCACCAACAGCTGCTAAATTCTGTCAGTAGAGTCCTCGATTTTCAATCATTCAAAATTTCCTTCCTGAGCGAACGCTATTTTTGTTGGTTATGGGTTGACTAATCAACAAACCGTACAGATCCGGACCAAAAATGGAATATATTATTCTTGTTTAGCCGATTTCAGGACCGCGTCTTTTTGCTGATTAGTCGTTCCCCAATACCAAACAATGTCGGAGAATTCAACAGTGCACTCTGGCCCCACACCAGACATCTTTATGTCAAAATGTTTAAGTCTGGTGTTATATAATTAGTGACAGAGGAAATTCGGGCTAATTACTCTATAAATATCAGGACAGTTCCAAACATACCAATTTTAACACATTGTCATGTCCCTGTGTAAAGGTATGTTAGGCGCTATGTCCCGACCACATGTGCTGGACACACTAGTATGATGTGTATATACAATACGATAGACCATAGGTGCTAGACACACCAATATATTATATAGTAGATACACATCATATTAATTAGTGTGTACATCACCAGTAATTCCGACCTATATTACTTCGATCTCATTTGTTCTGTCAGTATAGGACGCTTCATCAATATAACCATAACAATATATATATACATGTATATATACATAAGTATAAGTTTTTTTTATATACAAATTGTTATATTTATATTGATTAAAACGTCATCCATTTGGTGCTCACTGCTAGCCTGTGTGACAGCTGTAAACAAACGTCGCCTCTACTTGTAATTGTCGTAAACAACACAACAGAACGAAGGAACACTATCATACTATATTTATAAACAACCAACTTGTAATGATATTGGTTGAACAAAAATGCCAGGATCATATTGGATGCTGACTCCTAGTCCGCTAAAACTGACCATAATCACAGGCTCAAAAGTGATCAGAATTTTTGAGCCTGCGATTATGGTCAGTTTTAGCGGACTAGCTGACTCCCTACACGGTTCTGTACAACCACGGACTTATAACTACTAGCAGACCACTTACGCCTTCCTTTTGGTCTCCGCCATCATTCCAGGTAGACTGTCTGTTGATATCAAGCACGTGCTGTGGTTGCTATATTAACATCGATTCCGTAAAAGCGAATATTTCGTAATTCACCTTCCCAAAAAGATTCTGTCAACTCGAGAAAGTTGATGTCACATTCTCATGATCAAGAATATGATTCACACCCTCTCAAAACCGGAAGAAGTATTCGGAAGGTTTTTAATGCATTAATAAAGTCCGATTGTAGAATGAGTGCGCATACTACTTAGGAAAGGGGTTCGACGCTTGGCAAGAGCAGGGTGTTTTTTTTTATAATATTTGTTTGTAAATATATATATTTCACTTGAATTAAGGATTCTTTTATGGATAAAAAATAATAATATAATGTGAGTGTTTTAAATAATTTTAATATCGTTAATAAGATAAAATATATTAAAAAAAAGGTGTCACACTTTTGAATAATATTTATCTGAAAACCGGTATATCCGCGCTATACACAGCTATATCTTATTGTATCCCAACACAGAAATGAAATTTTGCTGTATCGATTTAAAATAAAATATCTTTTTCATTTAAGCATTTTTTTTGCATTTATTATACTCTTACATGAGAGGGGAAATGCACGGCAAGAACCCAGTTCCGCCAATTCCTCCCTGCATTGTCTTCGCCCATGAAAGCAAACTTATCACAATCCAGATTCTGGTATCCCCTTGTCAAGTATTCACCTAGTACTTGAAACAAAGGTTGACCACAGGCACCAAATGTAATGGGAGTGGGAAAATGCACGGCCGGAACTGGTTCGAACCCGGGACCCTCCAAACTCTAGACGGACGCTCTACAAATTGAGCTACTTGGTCTCCGACACTCGACCCAGTCCAGTTCAGCTACATTCCTCCCTCCTTTAATTAAATCTTTGGTCCCTTTACCACCTTCTGTGGGTATATATATTTTTCGTTGGGCGCCAAATGTAATAGGAGAAAAATAAATGCAACGGCCAGACCGGGGTTCTAACCCGGTACCCTCCGAACTCTAAATAGTCGCACTACCAATTGAGTTATCTTGTCGCCGACGATTGACCAATAGGCCAGCCCAGTTCCGGTACAAAACAAAGGGATTACAAGCCAAAAGTTACCCAACTTTTATTTAAAGTCTTTTCCCAATAACATATAATACCAGAACAATCTGTTGCGACGATTGTGATATTTGGTATCATTTCACCTGTCTAGAAGAATGTTCAGGTAATATTGAACTTTATCAGAGGTCAAACGTATATTGGCTGTGAATGTAAAAGCGACGCTACAAATATCGACAGCTTCACTTTCTACTCCTATGAACTGTAACGAGAAAGTAACATCCTGGACATGTATCTATGTAACAAACCCAGTCTTGTGAAAAAAACTGTCAAACCAAATATATACCAGGGATACCTAACCACCATGCCGGCCATTATAGTGAAATCTGACATCAAAACACATCACAACCACACAAAGAAAATACAACTCTACAAATACAAAAGATCAGACTGGGAATACACATCAAAGGACCGACAGAATCTCGGCACATCCATCGTTGAATCCGAGACAGAACACTTCGAGGAACAATGGACCAAATTAAAAAGCTACATAACCAAGGCAATGGACACATCCATTCCACCCAAAATGTCATAAAACGAGTGAACCAACCGTGGATTCAGCACACCATCAAAAGGAAGATCAAGAAGAAATTCAGACTCTTTTGTTAGGCAAAGAAATCAGGAAATTAACGGGACTGGGTCAGACTCAAACTAAAGAAGGAAATACAAAAGACAACACGTCAAGCTCACGGCAAATACATACACTTCGTACTAGAAACATCACTCACTACATGTAACAGGAAACCTTTTTGGAAATCCATAAAGTCCAGAGCCCGCTTGTATAAAACATCTCAAAGTTAAGGAAAATCTCAAGCAATTTATTGTCTATGGGAAATCTTAGACTTGAGGAAATCTCAAGTTTTATACAAGTGGGCCCAGACACACAGACATTATTTGCCTAGAACCACTTCTGAGAGACGAAACATTACACCGCGACAGTCACACGAAGGCAACAATACTCAACACTCGGTTTCAATCTGTGTTTACCAAAGACGGCCTTAATGAGACAGTATCTGAACTACGAGGTAACAAATACCCACCCATAAAAGAACTGAACATCACCATAGAAGGGTTAGAAAAGGTATTATCTAGCCTCTAAACTAGCAAGGCAAGCGGAACAGACGGATTGCAAAACAGAATCCTCAAACAGTGCGCTGTCCAACTAGCACCAGCAATCACCCACATCTTCTGGATCAGTCTGTCTGCTGGTCACCTACCATCAGATTGGAGAAGCGCCTACATCTCTCTTACATAAATTGAAACTTACGGAACCATAGGAGATATTCATCAGTGGATAAAACCCTTCCTCACTCAACGCACTCAACAAGTCGTCGTAGAAGGTGACAATTCTTTTACAGAGAGTTGAGTGAGGAGTTCCGCAAGGGACCGTCCTCTGTCCCCTCATGTTTCTCTGGTTCATTAACGACCTGCCGGATTCTGTGCCATCCAACGTCAATCTCTTTGCAGAAGATCATGAATGTCTGTTATACAGACAGATCAGGACCTACTCAGATCAGATCGCACTCCAGCGTGATCTGCAATCTTTGGAATAATGGGCATCACAATGGGGAATGCGATTTAATGCTAAGAATTATTTTGTTATGAGAAGCAGCAGGTCAAAACAGCCTATCCAATACTTCTACAGTTTATACAGTGTAACTTTACAGCAGGAAACTATCAGCGAAGTTTTGAAACTCGACGCTCAAATGAACAAAAATACCTAAAGAGAAAATTCGTCTCTGAGATTCATTCGACGGAACCTGAAATACTGCACTGCCAATCAAAGGCGACGTTACTTTTTTACGTTATGGGCTGATAACATAAATTTTAAGCCAATGAAAATGCGTATTACAAGCAAGATTATAACTTCTGTCTATGCAGCATTAGTGCGCTCTGTACTAGAAAACAGTGACACAGTGTGGGACCCAGTTCTTCAGAAAGATATCAAAACATTTGGAGGCTGTGCAACGGCACGCTACCAGATGTATCTGTAACGATTATGGACGTAAATCTAGTGTGAAATGCCATGATGGAGAAACTCAACCTCACTCTTCTGGGAGAAAGACAAGGCGGGCATAGAATACTCATGATGTACAAAGTAGTTAATAGTTTAGTAAAATCAAAACGTCAAAATGAGATATATTCAAGAACGATTCAGCACTGGAACAGTTTATACGAATATTGTGTTTTGGCGGATGATTTAGACAATTTCAAATACAAACTACAATAATCTGACTAGTGCAGCATGCCCCCTCCATGAGTGGTATCTTCAGAATTGTAGTCAACTCAGTATCAACACAGATACAGATATATACAAGATCGCAAATGTTCACAAACGTAAAGATATTTAATGTGAGATAACGGTAGTGATCTTCTCCGCCACAGACGGCACTTCTCACATTGTCCACTATTCAATACACTCAGCTTTTCAATATCGCTGCATCGTAAGATGTTTTAGAGTTGTCAGTTACTATATATTCTAACAGAAATACAAATAACCATTGCAGGCAGTTACTAGTGGTGGAAATAAGTTTTAAAGTTCATAATCGATGGCTGGTTTAACGAAAATCGAAAATCTTTGGGGATATGTGTGATATGTTACAAAGTTCAGTTTAATAAGATTCTGACAATAATTTGTTTTACATTGGACATCTTATTACTCCCCAATCTCTACCCAGAGTTGTCGTTCCTTACACTCACTAACACTGAGTGTAAGGAACGACAACTCTGGATAGAGATAGCGTTCTCCTATAAATGACAATATATCGGGATACGTATCAAAATAATTGCTTCTGTATAGCATTATATCGTGATACACTTCAAATATATCGTGACACTCCTAATTTTTGTGTATTAGGTACATATAGGTATTACTTTGTCGGCGTCTTTGCCGTCTTTGTCGGCGGCGTCGGTTGCGTTGTCCGAAACAAGGTTTCCGTGCGATAACTTGAGTTCCCTTTGGTTGATTGAATTCAAACTTGGTACACATATTGCATACCAATATATCTTCAGAAGTTTACGTGCATTTTTGGTGGAGTTATGCCCCTTTTATTGCCAAATAAGGACAATGTGTAGTAAATGCAAGAACTTTTTTTTATTTTTTTAATCAATTCCTTTCAAAATTTGTACGGTAATGCTAGAAGCAATAATGTTAAACATATGTTGCGGGTTTTCTCGCGAGTTTCAACTTTCCGCGTTTTGGCATATCACACTTGACAAAGCATCACTGTACTTTTTTCCCGTTAACTTTTCCTCGTTTACATAAAATCTGTTTCCGTTCGATAACTTGAGTTTCTTTAGGTCGAGCGAGCAAAGACAGTGCTTTCTTAACAATAGTGCATACTTGGGATTGCTTTTATGGTCCAATTGTCAAAGGTCAAGGTCATCGTTACTATAAATAAAAAAATATGTTTCCGTGCGATAACTCGGGTTTCTTTATGTTCATCGAGCTCAGACATCATACAGTGCTTCCTTATCAATGGTGCTTGCTTGGGATTGCTTTTATGGTCCAATTGTCAAAGGTCAAGGTCATCGTTACTATAAATAAAAAATATGTTTCCGTGCGATAACTCGGGTTTCTTTATGTTCATCGAGCTCAGACGTCATACAGTGCTTCCTTATCAATAGTGCTTGCTTGGGATTGCTTTTATGGTCCAATTCTCAAAGGTCAAGGTCAGCGTTACTATAAATAGAAACTCTGTTTCTGTGCGATAACTTTATTTCCTTAGAGTTGATTGAACTCAGTCTTCATTCGGTGCTTCCTTACTAAAAGTGCTTGCTTGGTATAACTTTCTCATTAGAGTCGCCTGCGCAGGCGACACAGCCACTCCCGTGGAATTATTATACATTAAGGTTCAAACATAATGAATTTTAGACATGAAAGTTACTTGATTATAAAAAAAATCAATTTTGTCTTTAAGCTGGACTCGATGCAACTACCAAATGATTTACCTGTTTTATTTGCCCATGAATTTGACCAGATTAGCATTGCCTGTGCTTATGAATCTCGAAGGGAGATAACTATTGACGATTTTAAACAAAGAAGATACCACTGGTATTAGAGTTTACAGTTTTATTGAAGCTACACAAGAAATTGTTCAAGCAACCAAAAACGATCAATCGGCAACATATTTTCAGCTGTTGCTAGCGGTAGTGACAAGTCAGGTACTGCCCGAGAACTTCTCAATCCAGCTACCCATTCTGCCTCTTATGCAGTGTTAACCCCCGGTACAAATAGAAAACAACGTGGATGACACATCCATTTGGTCCCGTCAAAACTGACATGTAGTCGAAAAGCAAACTGCCATATCAAATTGTTTCCTCCTTTCATGGTACGTCTGGTTTCCTGTCTAATTCGACATTCAATAACTGCAGCTTCAGGTAATAGTAGTGTTATTCCTTGCATAAAATATGACAAGACAACGGATATTTAGTTCGTCACATTTTTTTTCTGTTAGGACATTCATTTAGCTCTGTAACACATAATAAAATATGTTCGCTGCCAACTGTGTTCATACTACCGTATACACGACAGATGTTAACTACGGTATCCGAGGTTGCTAGGGTAATGAAGTTCCAGTGAATCGTTACCAATATGAGTGATTTTTGAAAATACATAGTACAGAGAACAACACTATTGTCTTCTTTTTCATACTTTAGGTTTATAAATTAATTAATCTGAGTAGCCCTGCGAACATTCTTTTGCAAGTACAGTGGTCGTTAATCACGCGCATTGACATATTTCTCCGGTAGTGACGCGGCCGAATGTTCGAGAACGAAGCGGTCATTGCTTACCTTAGGAATTTGAATGTTCATCCATGGAATAAAAAGATTGTCAGCATCCTGTTGTTGTATTATTATAATATATAAAAATACGTGTTTGTAAAGCATCAATATATACAAAGGAAGTTGTATATATTAATTATACTTTGATATATCATTTGTCGTGATTGCATGCATATATATATTTAATACATCAGTAAAAAAAATGACGAGTAATTGCACTTGAAATAATTTGATGCATGAAGTATTATTGAAAAAGGTATTATATACTTAATGCAAGAATATTTAGAGAGAATATAGTTTTATATGCTTTGAATGTTTTTTTAATACATTAGGCTTATGAATGGGAAATGCATATACATGTACAATAACTGAATGTGTGTATATGCATATGAATATATATGGGGCAAAGAAGTAATTCCAACAGTGTGGACAAGTTTAGGTTGTCAAATTTTCGGAGCGATCCGCTCCTTTTTCAAGACACAGTGAAACAGAACAGTTACATGTACATATACATCATATTACAAGAAGATAGAATTGATATACTATAATTGAAAATATAGCTATTATATAAAACCATTAGTCCCCTCGGCTAAAGACAGCCGAAGGCAGCAATTAAGCTGAGAGCATCGCGGACAAGGAACGCTGACGAAGAGGATCTATTCTTGCGCAAGATGCACTATCATATAAAGTGAGTCAACGAGAGCTATCAAAAACGTGCATGTGGAAATCTGGCCCGGTAAATGTGAAAAATCTCCAATTTGCTACGGAATGTCTCATTAGTCGCCTCTCAATACTGCGATGGATCTAACAGTCACAGCAGGGGGTCCACACTTAGTCGCCTCTTTTGGTTTGCAGGAATAATGCAAGTGCCTCTTTTGGTTTGCAAGAATTATGCATGTAATTATCAAAAAAGTGAGTGCAGGAGGAATAAGTAGATGAAATGGCTAAGATACTGTATAAATCTGCAAAATTAATCTGACAACGGCTGTTGGTCACACACACTGACATGAAGCAGCAGGCAGGCGAGATAGCAGACCAACTGTGAAGTAATGCATCATTAGGTCAAATGCCCCCTGGAAGGAAAACGAGCGGATACATGGATGGTTATATTGAATGCATCAACGTTTATAGCACTTTTATAAATTAGCAGTACTTTGATGTATCGGATATATTATTCATCCATCTTTCTGAGTGTGCAAATCTCTAAAGCATCTCCTACCACGCATACGGAAAACAATCAGAATTTGTAAATGGGTTTAGAAGATATGGTTACTTCTGGCTTATGTTATCTTTCAATATTTGCCTCAAGGTTAAAGGAAAATAGAATCATCGAGTTTAAATGTGTGCGCAAAAAGCCTTATTCCTGCGAGGAAATAAAAAAAGGGTATATCGAAATACATTATTGTTGAACCGCATATATCTTGGTTCACATATTCGCACACACGGGCACCACTAATAGTTTTGCAGAGCATATCCTACTTTGCATTAAACCCAAAATGTTATTTTAGTATGAATTTGTTATAGGGTAAAGAAGATATGGCTTCATCCGCTTTATCGTTTGCTTGTGTAAAACTCCTGTTAAATTACCTGATAATAGCCCCACAAGCCCTATTTTTTCAACGATAGGTCTAAATGCTATTGATTTGAGTTTACTTCCGGTTTTCAGTTATAAGCGCAAGCGCAGATGCAGTTTTGATTGTTTGTTTGTTTGTTTGATTATTTGTTTGGGATTAAACGTTCTCGTCCAACCATTAAGAGCAAATTCCTTAGTTTGACATCGCCGGAAAGAAAGTAGGGAAGAAAGAAAGTAGACAGGAAAGACAAGAAATAAAATCAAAGAGACAAACTTTCGTTTCTTTCATAAATCCAGAAGAAAACCTCCGATTCTGCAGAGGGTTGACATTAGTCGCCTTTTAAGATACACATGCAGTGAGATGTAGCATGTCTATTGCTGGTTTTTTCCATGTTCCCTAATCAGAGAAAAAGAAGGATCCCTTCTCCAGATTATACATGGAGCCCTCTCCGAATCTGCATTAGTTCACAGATGTGGTACCTATTTTGATATTTGAATTATATACATTTAGTAGGATTCGCCAACATAGGGCTGCGGTGGCCAAGTGGGTAAGTCGTCTGACTTTCTGCTTCCACTAGCCCTCCACCACTGGGACGCGGGTCGGAGACCTACGTGGGGCAGTCGCCAGGTAATGGCCGTAGATCGGTGTTTATTTATCTGGGAACTCCGCCTTTCCCACACCAGCAAAAACCTTGCACGTCCTTAAATGACCATACAGTTGGGAGCAAACTTAACTTGGTAGCCTAGTGCATTGGAGTTAACAAGAAAGTTGAACTGGAGTTCACATCGATGTGCACTGAAGTTAACATTGAAGTGAACTGGAGTTCACATCGATGTGCACTGGAGTTCACATCGATGTGCACTGGAGTTCACATCGATGTGCACTGGAGTTCACATCGATGTGCATTGGAGTTAACAAGAAAGTTCACATCGGTGTGCACTGAAGTTAACATTGAAGTGAACTGGAGCTCACATCAATGTGCACTAGATTTAACTACAGTTCACAAGGTAATGATTTTTATCATAGTATGTATGGCCTTTTCATCAGTTTATACATACAATGATTTTCTCCCCTACTGTCTGCTCAATAAAAAGATAAATAATTAAAATATTAGATGTTACTTATTCATATACTCAAAACGATTTAAGCAGTATCCTTTTATGAAAATAGCATAATAACTACAGAGCCTGATGACCTATTAAATCATTAGCACGTGTACCGACTTGGATCCATGGTACATGTATAGACATGTATTGGTGGTTTGAGAGTATAATACTTTGTCTTAAAGACATATCATCACAATTGAAGTTCATTTATAGTTATAACATTACTAGTCTTACGTCTACATTAAGTATACAAATCTACCATTATATTATAATTATCAGTACATGATAGCGAGTATTTTTCTGCATATTCATTTTGAAAAAAAAAGAAAGCTCACATAGGTAGGAGACAACACACCAGCTGTAAAAAATATGTTTCTCTTTCTCTCTGCAAACGGAGGGACTTGACCCTAAAAAAACATCCCTATGCACTATCGATATGTATTTTCAGGGGGATATCATCATTATTTTAATTGTCTCTGTGTAAATCAATTTATCAAGCAAACTAGGACTTTCTTAAAAAAGTACTAAACAATAAATAATATTAATTCTTGGAAGTGTGTTATTTTCTAGTACGGAATTAGATGCTCTCTAAGTCTGTGTTTCTAGTAAGAAAATATAATTTAACTACATGTCTACTATGAAAATAATATATGAGTAAACTTTAAAAATGTCTAAAAATTGTATCATCCAATCAAAATAAACACCTTATGGTATTGTCAGATCACCTATCCAAAGAGTTGATGATTTATGCATAAAGAATACCAAAGTTGCGTGAATACGTAACTGTTTTTTATTTTTTTTATTTAAATTAACTATAATTGATAACTGCTCCGACTCCTTGGATTATTTTCTTTAATTGTAACACCTGTGACCTGTGGCTATTATGGACCAGTGAACGTACAGGAACAAAAGGCTCTATCATGGTTCAGAGACCCACTAATTGATGCTGGGTTGTGTTTTATAAGGGTTTTTTGACTATTTATGTAACACCCAGTTTGTAAACCATTTAAGGGATAAGGTGATGTGACACTCTACTATAAATTCAAAGTCACTGTTTTGGAATAGAATTGTGCCCGAGGCTGTCATTACCTGTAACCGTGTACTGATTTACCTGCATATGTTCAGTTGAAATTTAAAGTAATCAGAAATCAAAAAATATTGATATCGTTGATTTGATATTATGAAATATTTAGTTAAATGATTCTTTCCTTTTTCTTTCAATTTTTATATCACAAAGGAACCCATTTCAATATGATCATTTATTGAAATAATGATGTTTGTACTTCAGTCTTTTAAACTTTGGTAAACACAGTAGTGCACTGGAGTAAACATCGTAGTCCACTGGAGTTAACACTGATGTAAACTGGAGTTCACTTCCATGTTTTGCCAATTGCACTTCCTTGTTCACTACGAGTGCACTACGAAGTGCACTAGATACCACGTTAAATTTGTTCCCAACTGCAGCTGTTAAAAGGGTGTAAAACACAAAAAACACAAATTACATGAACATGTGATGCATAAAGGCTACACTAGGCGCCTTTAATTATACCAGAAGTTATTACCAAAATGGTATTCTATACTTTCTACAACTGATGCATTAAGCACACACATGTATGTGTTTAATGATGTTTTGATACATAAGACAAGTTGATGCATTAAGGGGATCTAACAAAGCTATCTTTTTGCAGCAATTTTTAATGCTTCGTCTGTTCGTATGTTTTCAGCAACTTACAGTTACACACACATTGTTACCTGATATGTGAATCCATGAAAACTCTGGCTGTTTATCTTTTTTGCAGATTTTTCTTGTTTTGTTTTGTGACGGCTCGGCGGTTCGTTTTGCTGCTGTGGTTTCATACCGAATTCAAGCTTTTACATTTTCCTGTCTTCTAAAGTAATGGGTTTTTTTTCTCTATCCATTTTCGCAAATATTAAAGGCATTGGTGAAAGTTTTGTTATGTAACTTTTGTGTGATAAGCATCAAATTTACAAGTGACACGCATTATAAATTGATGGCAATTAACAAAGTTGACAGACGCAATCGATACTCGAGACACACAAACTGTCTACATTAAACGTGTCAAAGGTTTTGCTCTTTCCCTAAGCCACCGGTATGGAACGCACAACAGACTGGAGAAAACATAAGAGTCCCTATCAAATATTGATAAGTCGGCTTATTGAAACATGAACGACAGCAAACAGTTGAAAACCTTCCAATGTCTTCATTGTACTGGCGCGGGTTCTATACCCGTTGCTACCATATACTCGAATATTGTCGAACATGAGATTTCTTCAACGTAAATGTACGGGCACGGGTTCTAGACCCCTTAATTAGGATCATTTAATCGACTATTGTCAAAAGAATAAATTTCTACGAAGACGTGTTTTAGGTCCTTTCGGACAATATGCTTGATAATTATAAAAAATATAATTTCTTCATCGTAAATGTACGGACACGGATTCTAGTCCCCTTGGGACCCTATACCCGAATATTGTCAAAAATGAGAATGAGAGTATTCAATATCAATTGTGACATCTAAAAGTAAAATTCGAGTATCAAATATTTTAATATTTTATTCACTTGAAAATAAATAAACAGACAAAGCATTTCTTGGAATTTGAAAATATCACAATCTCAAAAAATACGACACAACTGGTTGATAAAGAGCTAACTATGTATTAATATAAGTTTTACTGGTGTACTTTTAGCGAAGTAGACTTTGCCGAAGGTTGAAATTTTCCATGTTGTTGTTTCACTTAATTACTGCAACTGATTAACTCATGTAATGAAATATCTATACTAAACTGGCGTTCACCCTCATCATATCCCCTCCATTACTTCAGGGGTCACGCTTACTATAGTTCTCTGAAATCCTGAACTATGTCTTGACAAAATCGAAAGCTCAATGTACGACACTGTGTGGATGAGACAAAGAAGATTGATGTTCATCAAAAGAATATCGCAGTCGCGTAACGGTAAAATTGACGGACTTTGAAGTAGGCTGTCGTTCCTCTGGAATATCCAAAGATATGTACAAAATGTATCAGCCCAGCGATTGGTCAAGGCTTTTATTTTTTATTAAAGATCAATCAAATAGCCAGTGGCGTGCCTTTAATTTTGGTATGACATATTCCAGGGGTGCAGAGAGCGTAAACCATATTTGATCAAACCGAAAATAAGAAAAATATTAATCTTAGTTTAGAAAGTGAAAATATCTTACTGATCCCCGCACCACCTCAGCCGAAAGCTGTAGTTATGCTTTTTTCGGCATGACTATATATAGCTTACATAAATAATATCTATAAAGAGGGCCTTGCCTTGCGAGACTTTTTATACCATGAAAATGAAATAATGTACTCAGCACCAGTGTTCCGAGTGAAAAAACGGGACTAGAGCCGGGTTTATTTGCCCTGGCCAAATTGAGTTGCAGTTATATCCACAACGAAATTAAGGGGAGATTATTGTATATACGAAAATACTATAGTAGAATCTGCTGTGTTTTGCTTGCAGTGGGCCGGAGATCGTTGGCGACCACCATACTATTAGTTGGCATTATATATTGTCGATTATGTTATTAAAAACTAATTCTAACACGATTTGTGTGCAACGCATGTTTTGATTGGATACGGACCATGTAGAATCATGATCAATCGTGTTAAGCTCCTCCCATCACACTTAAGCCACGCCCCGTTTCTAACCAAAACAATATGGCGTCAAACTCGCCTCTTAGCGAAATCCCGCCGATAAGGCTAGTAGGCAGCAGACCAGAAACGACCGATGAAATGTATTTGTTGAATGAATTAAAAAGTAAAAAGAACACATTCCTTGTTCTTACCTCCATTTATTACTGAAACGTTCGTTCCATCCGTGAGAAGGCATCTATTTAGATACGAAATCAAATGAAACATTTCAAATGTGTCGTATACATTTACACAAAACTCTTCACAAATCTATACAAATAATCACCGATTTTGTCGATAAGCACCTATTGGTTTGCATACTGACACGGAAATGTAAGAACTTGGTCATTATTAATCCAAATGTGTCGTCAACATACGGATCGAGCGCTCGCTAGTATGGGCGGGGCCAAATGACCGACTTTTGAAAGCTTCTTTCCGATTGGTCAGTCCGCTGCAGAATGACACGTCGCCAGTTCAGGTCACAAAGTATTTTACTACGTAGTTTTGTACAAGGAAATACAATGTTTCTAAACATATTAGCGTAGTATATTTGTTAAGGTGTGTTAGAATGGGGATAGTACGTTATTTTTCGTGTCTAGAATGGCGATTAGAACATGAAACTTGGTTTAAACTCTCGACCTATCGGCCTCGCGTTCAATCCCACATTTCATGTTCTAATCGCCAGTATAGCCACTCAAAACAACGTACTATCCCCGAAATAGCACATGTACATACCTAGTATAGGTATAGGTAGTATGTTAGAGAAAAAACCTAAAACAAATATTGAAAACCGCTTCGTTTTCAAACATTTTGTTATCCCTGGATTATCTGCCATCATACTATACAACCCTATGTTTACAATATCTATTATGTAACATGAACATGAGAATGAGTGTCTTTCGTGTCTCATCAGGTCCATATAACGCAAAGTGACCTCTGAACATGACCTTTTTGATAGGATAATATGACATTAAACAGATGAAGCCGCCGCCATTTTGGATCTTTCATTTGTGCGTGCAAAGTCATAGAAATCAACAAAAAACTCATTATCAATCAACCTGTCCAGGCTTAACAAACTGACCAATCAACAACGTAAGACTTCCAGTTTTAACGCCTCCGCCGAATATGTACTATACTGTAACGCTTGGACGGCTACCCATCAAGTCACTGACCACTGGCCACACTGGACATTGCTGAACTAGTGAGTTATACCGCATCATTGAAAATGACAGCTTGCCAGTAAGGCAGTATTTCCCCCTTATAACCATTGGTTGTTACAATGCAACTAACAATCAAGTGATAACAATCGTGGGCCTAAATACTTACTAAAATATAAGTCTGACTAACTCAGTACCACTAAGTACTCAATCGACTCAAGAAACAAGTGAATATTTTATAGAACAAATATATCTGCGTGATGTCAGATAGTTAAAAATAGAGCGCTCCAATGAAATCATTCGGGAAACAAATGACAGTGAATCGGGACTCGTGGCGACGCAACGGGATGGGACGGACATGGGCGACGCAACGGGATGGGACGGACATGAATAACATTTAACACCCATCTCTACGTTAAACCGCGAGGTATAATTAGAATGCAAGACATTGAATCGAAGAATGATGAAATAAAAAAATGTAATTATTAGTACATCAGCGTAGGCTTCAACATTATAGTCAATGGAAATGTATAAAAATCCCAACATCCACACAATAAATAAATATGACCTAACAATAACAGCGACATATATTCAATAACACTGACAACAATTGGGAACCTTCGGCACTTTCCGTAAACGTTTACGGAATGTGCGGATGGTTCCCGATTAGATTATTTACAGAAGGGATGACTGTCGTTTCCATTGACAACATGAACCAAACGCCTCAAGATCATGGTCGGACGTAGTAATAACTGTCAACGGTTTTGATTCCTCCGCCTTCATTAACATTATTGAATGTTTTGCTGTGACCTTGACATTGACTTTTGTCACCATTGAACACGAACGAGACACACTAGACACCCCTGACGCAGGCAAGGGCACAATCCTTCATGTTGGTGGCGCTCACAATCCAGCTGATGTTTTGTGTTATGTTGAAGTTTAAAGAGCCGGGAAGCAGACGCCATTGTGTGCAAGAGCTACGGATAAATTCTGAAAAAGAAATACTATTCATCACAAAATGTCCGTAAGTGCTTTCGAGTCTTAAACGAATTTATAACGAACATTCAATGAACACGAGAAATAAAGACATCGAAGCAAAATACGACCTCTTTCAATTCAAACGGCTGTATAAGCGAACGAGGAATTTAATAAATGCGAGAAATAACTTCATCCAAGCAAAAGGCGAGTGCTTTCGAGATTAAAACGACCCGATCAGCGAGGATTTCAATAAACGCGAGAAATAACGCCACCAAGCAAAAGGCGGATGCTTTTGAGATTCAATCAACTTAATATGCGAGAATTTCAATAAACGCGAGATATAACTTCATCGAAGCAAAAGGCGAGTGCTTTCCACATGAAAACGACCTTATCAGCGAGGATTTAAATAAACGCAAGAAATAACGCCACCAAGAAAAAGGCGGATGTTTTTCGAGATTCAAACAAATCAATATGCGAGGATTTCAATATATGCAATAAAAAACGCCACCAAGCAAAAGGCGAGTACTTTCGATACTCAATAAACGTGAAAAATAACGCCATCAGAGTAAATGTATAATCTAACCTGGGTTTGGAATTTTCCATTGTCCGGTCCCTGTTGTATAAACTCCTATGGAACGAATATCAAACAGATAAGTTGGCTGCTCAAGTTTCATGATTTGGTCATCGAACAATACTTGTCCTTTACCAACAGCCAGGTCACCATTCTTCCATGACACCCAAAAGCTCCGCCATTCTGTACAAGATGTGATGGAGGTTTTAAAATAGGTCGCTATGTGTTTTTTGTCACGAGATATCAGTTCACTCTGTGTGTTTTCCCATCCACCCAAAATGACCCTGTAATTCCAGAAGGCGTTTACATCATTGTTGTTAGTATCACTGTACAAAAGAACGCCTACGTCATCATGGCATGCCTTGACTCTAAATGTGAACCAATCCGATAGTCCAGGGACATAGGTGTACCCGTATTGCGTCAGAAACACTCTAGCAAGAGGCGATGTTGTCAGGGATATTTCTGAACCTGAAATAAAACCAAATATAGATTCATTTTGAGGATATTCGTACCACTGCCAAAAGCAATTAACTGTGCGTTTGATACGTCTATCTGACATGACTATAACATTTGTAAATTTTCGCTGAAAAGTAAATAAGAAAAGATATTCCCGCACTTTTATTAATAAAAAACGAATAAGAAAAAAAAAAATCAAAGTGGAAATAAATTTTAAAGGTTAAAGAAAAAAAGGGGAGGTTACTGTATGTACGATAAACTACAGTGGAACTCTTTAGTGATTTGACTGAACTGCATCCTTGATCCGAGGGAAAAAATGCACTTTAGCATAAGTGCGATTTCCCCTGGGACCAAGGATGCCTGCGGTGGGGGCAGTAACAGCATAAACAGTAAAACCTCCTTCATTTTGTTTTAGATTTAACTGAAGCGCAAATGGGCCACGGCACTTACGTTGATCAAATAGTTCTACTTTTCTTTTCAGGAATGATTTATCAACGCTATAACAATACCGACAAACTCGGTTTCCAGTGCAAAGCTATTTCTTAGCCGTGGAACATGGAACCGTTATACAAAGCTGACTTCCCAAGTCATACTTATTCTATATTTCTATGGTTAACGATTATAAAATCTTAAAAATAACAATGGACTACAAATCTGTATTGTAAAGGTATATAAAACAAACTCCAGAAAATGAATCAATATTGTTAAAATATATAAAAACAACCTTAGACAGCGCAAAGTGGTACTGGAAATAGCAGGGTGGATTTAATTTTTTTCTTAAAAGTTATCTGAGTTCCAACAGGAGCATCTACCCAGAAAATTGACCCGTTAATACGTTATATATTTAACGTCTATTTTGTTTTCAAATGATTCAAGTGTGAATATATGTAAATTCATAAAATTTTACAATTTTACATATGTTTTGAAAACATACCATGCAGTTATGCCCAGCCAAATGTGGGCTTACTGGAGAGGAATTTAAAGTAATTATGTATTTTATAACATAACAAAATTTCATGTTAAAAGGGCAACTTCTCCTCCTATACAGTAATGTAAATTTATCTGTTTTTGGTAACTAGGTTTTTGTTCATTTATGTTCTTGATAACAGTAACCATTTATTATTTAGTAAAATATTGATTAAACCGATCTTGTGATAAACTATATAAATGACATGTCAAACGATTCCTCATGTAGCACAATTAATTATAATTTTATTCTAAAATTGGTATCTTAGTAATTTGCATAGACAAACTGAATCAGTAAGTATTTTGAGTGCCTTGTATTCTAATAAGGGGTAAAGTAACATTACCGAATACTAATATATGTGATAAAAATTGTGGTACATTATAGATTAATTAGATTAACTGGAAATTGACATCCCCTCAGATCTAAAAAAACAAAAACAAAAAAACAATGCTTAACAATACGCTGATTAGAGTGGTACATGTTCATGTATCTAGCAGTCCAATCCTCATGTCGAAAAAGTATCATCCGAGCTTGTTAAAAGCTTGGGACTTTAAAAAATTACTAAACAAACAAAAAGTATTAGAGTTAATTCTATAGATGCTGCAAGCATTAGAATGTTTTGTTGTTTTTTTTGTTTTTTTTTTTTTTTATAGAGTCTGATGCACGTATTTTGACTAATGAATAATCTATTCAACTATCTGTCATAAATTTAAGAATGTCTCTTTTGATTACAAATAATTTCGTTTCAGTTTTAAATCAAAATTTCATTATCAATTTAAATGAATACACAGTTTGTATATAACATTTTGATGCTAATTTTGACAGCAAAACGGATTAGAAAATTGTTAATTACTGTTCAGCACAGATTCTGAAATATTGCAATGTCTGTAGTTAATTTCATTTTCTTTTACCATATATAAGAAAAGACTTTAATATGTTTAAAAGGTACTTCAACTTAAAATGGAACAAATGAACCATTAATAGTTGATTTTTACCGAATATAGCAAAAGTAATCTAAGACAGCGTTTTGCATGAAACACAGATAAATATTCTGGTCAAAATGCAGCTTGATGCAACAATATATAATTGACTTGCCATTGTTTCCTAAAACATATCGGTCTATTGTTTTAAAAATATGTTGGCACACACCAACAATATCATGAGGTGTTCTCGTTTCCCAAAAAGATCAAACAAAAGAGTTGATATCGGAAACCAAAGGCTAACAAATTATCGTGTGTTTCACGCTAACTTCACAGGTCACACAGGTAAGTAAACTTATCTGTGTGATTTGTAGCTTTTCTGCGCATGTGCGCAAGTTAATTTTTGTTTTGGGGTGGGGTGGGGGGGGGAGGGGGTTTATATATATAATTCGAATTAAGAAAAAATCAAAAGACAATCAATTGTCTACGTCTTTTTTGTGGAAATTAGACATCATTAAATAAAATAGATCAATCTAATGCAAGAATAAGAATTAACCAATGCATTTACACATGATACAATCATTACTAAATATTTTTTAGACATGGTCTGTCATATCTTTAACTGTGTGTTATATCTCAAAAAATTAAAGTCCTAGACCTGCCCATCTAACAAAATAAATATATTTGGGCACGATATCTTATTTCATTCATCAGCTGCAGTGAAGGTCATAGTTATATTGTCCAGCGATTTCGTCAGTTTCCTCATCAGTGTTCATCGTTTGAGTCTAGGGCTGTTTCTCCTAAAGTATGAGTGCAGGACCAATTGAACTTGAAATTCTTCGGATGCTGAATATTCCCTTGAATTCTTGCTATGTTCTTGTTTTAAAAATCAATCTACATTAACTAAATTTGGATGATATATTCTTCATCTGTAGTGCGTCTCAATACTCAATACCTGCTTCAGATGCTGGATATGGTCGTAGAAGTACTATTTAAATATATTGATTGTGAAAAAAAGTTTACAATCAAATAAACATTTCCTGATATAAATAAATAAATAAATGAATATAGATATCTTGAATGTGAAAAAAATATATTTTAAACTTTCCATTATTTTAATTTTTTCAATTTGATATTATCAAAAGTTTACAATCAAATAAACATTTTCTGATATAAATTCAAACTTGAATTTGATTTAAATTTGAGAGTTTGAAAATAAGCTAACATCAGTAAAGTTCCATCATCACGAACTATAAGTGACAGTATTTGCTTTGATATTCAAACTACATGTATTTTCTGTTAACGGTCGAGACATAGGATTCCATGGAATTATTGTTCTTTATGTTTTAAACTTAATTACTTATAGACACCACACTTCCTGTCACATAAAGACATGTTTTGTATAGAATTCTTACTTGTATTTTAGGCAAATTATAAAATGACATAAACATAAGGATAAGATTTGTTATATTGCTAAAAAAAACTATTTTATATTAATATTTTAAATAGTGTGATAACAAAATCATTATGAAATAAAATTGGGTATTTTATCAAATGTCATATCAGCATCACAATCACTACACTATTGATACAAAATATTTCAAATTCTCATTTTTTTATCAAAATGTCAATATGTTATGTGATATCTTAGAACAGTTAAGAACAGATGAAAACACTGGTAAAATACAGGTACATACTGCCAAACTATCAAGAAACAGACTATAATCCTTTCAACAACATTTGTCTCCACATTTGTTTTTACAAAGTGGGGGAAACGAAGAACAAGCCAATATCATACCAATCAATGAATCAATCTATCTATCATTATATTTTTATTTACGTGTCAAACACATACAATTACAAATGTTGCAATACAATAAAAAAAACACCTCTTTATCCAAATATCATTGCAGGAAAACGTTAATGTGGTTTTTTATCATATTTTATTTTTGATTGTTCACATGGTAGTATACAGTGGAGTACATGACAATTATTACATTGTATTTCATATTGTCTCGCATACTAATGAATTCTATATCTTCTTTTTCATTTTGTTTCTTTTTCCTGTACAATAACAACTGCTTGTGCTCTTATTTTTAGGTAGTAAATAATTCTAGATATGATTAACATCGATATTAAGAATGAGCAAAATATGAATTTAAATTCAATTAATCAATGTTTAATGCTGTGCTGATAATGACCCACTTCGCTACTACTTGGTCGGCTTTTGCACAGGGATATGACATGATACATTGATTTTCAATTAGCTTATAGTATGATATTGCAGAACGGACCCCGCCAATAGTTGGCGTTGTATGTTTGTTTGGGCATGAGTAAATATATTTCTTTATGATGATGATACACATATTCACACTTTCATTTTCAGGAGTGTCATCTATTCCGAATATAAAGGAAATATTTGACCATAGAAAATCAATATTACAATTAGTTACAAATTGTTGTCTTAAAAATGACCATAACGCACGTGTATGAGGACAATCCCAAAATAAATGCGTCAGCGTTTCTCTATTTACCGTACAAATATTACAAATTTCTGTTTCTGTAATGTTCATTTTCATTAGTCTAGAGTTTGTATAGAGTATTCCATGTAGCAATTTAAATTGAAAAGTTTGTAGTGTTGTGTCATCTGTTATATTGAAGGGTAGTTTGAAGTACATCTTCCAACTGTCATTTGTTATATCTAATCCCATTTTCCTTTGCCATTTTTGCATAGATGAAATAGGGAGATCTAGATATTGATTGACCAATACTGCATAAAAATCTCTAGTTATCTTTTCTTTCCCTTTTAGTATTTGTATATATTTGTTTTCTGGTACATCAATATTTTTCTTGTATGTTTTAATAACATTTTTCCATGAATTTGGGATAGATGCTAGTAAGCTATAGTACTCACCGAAGTTAATTTGGATATGATATTGTAGTTAAGTAGATTCACATCAATAAATTCATCCCTGACATTAACAAAGTCTTTCATGAAGAAAATATTATTTTCTACCCACCTTTGATACAGTACATATTGTTTGTTTATCTGAATTTTATTGTTAAACCATATTGGTTGTGATAGTATTTCCGACGGGGTTGTGGGTGGAGCACGCTCTATTGAAGCCCATATTTTAATCATATTACTCCAGAAAGGATTGAAGTGATCTGCTATGTTGTTTAGACCCTCACTATGCATGTACCAAATTGACTCGCCCCCAAATTTTTGAAGTTTATCAGAAATTAATTTTTCCAAGGAGAATTGTTGTTTGGGTCTAGTATGTTTTTATCCATGTCATTTTTAGTGCTTGGCAGTATGATTTTACATGAGTGAGTCTAAGGCCTCCATTCTCGTATGAGTTTATTATTACATTCCTTTTAATCTTGTCAATTTTCCCTGACCATAAAAAATTAAAAAAAATGGTTTTTGGAGGTTGTTAATGAACACATCAGAAGGGTCTGGAAGTACTGTAAAAATATGTGTGAATATTGGGAGTGCTAGTGTCTTGATCACCGTGACTTTCCCTATATAACTAAGATTTCTAAAAGACCAGTCATTTAATAGTTTTTTAACAGATTCAAATTTTTCTTCAAAGTTTTGTAATGTTACATCCTCCTGGTTCAGATCATATGTGATTCCAAGGAGCTTAAACTTCCCTCTGTGATTCCAAAAAATATTCTTTTTTTGCAAATATTCCACCCCACAACCCCGCTTTGCCCCTAGCCAAACTACATGGGTTTTTCCTAAATTTAAATAATCCAGAGCATTCAGCAAAATAATCTTAAGTAACAAATGTTTCCTTTAGAGATTGTTCATCATCTTCAAGACAGAGTGTTGAATCATCTGCATATTGACTTAGTAGGTATTCAGATTGGTCAATATTAAGCCCTTTAATATCAGGGTTAAATTTTAAGGAACTGTTTAGTAATTCCACAGACAAAATGAACAAATAGTGGGAAATAGGGTCCCCTTGTTGAACTCCTCTTTTAATGTCAAAAAATCTTGATCCGTGACCATTATTATAAATACAACTTGTAATATTTTCTGAAAAAAGTTTGTATCCACCGTCTAATAATAGGTCCAAATCCTTGAAACGTTAGAGCTTTTTGTATAAAATGTCATTCTAGAGAGTCAAATGCTTTTTCGAAATCTAATAGAATAAGTAGCCCTGGAATATCTTTTTCATTAGTCTTTTCAATAAGATCAAGAATAAGGCGTGTACATTCATCTATATATCTACCTTTAATGAACCCTTTTTGAGTATCGCTGATTTAATCTTGCAAAACTGGTTTTATTCTATTTGCAATACTTGCTGCTGCAATTTTATAGTCCACATTTAAAAGAGATATTGGTTGCCAATTTTTCAAAAATAGTTTTGACTTTCCGTCTAGTTTTGACTTTCCGTCTTTTTGGATACAATTAATTACGCCTTGTCTCTGAGAAATAGATAGTTGTCCTACTTCTAATGCTTTGTTAAGAGAATTTATAAGAGGTTCATGTAAATCATTGAAGAAAAATTTATAAAATTCAACTTTGAAACCGTCTAGACCAGGTGATTTAAAGTTTCCCATATTTTTTAAAGAATTTAAACATTCCAATCTACTTAACAAGACTTCCATCTTATTAGCTTGTTCTGTTATTATTTTTTTGTTGTATGGGTTTTCTTCATTGAAACAAAATCAGAATGTGCGTCATCAATGTTTGCTTCTCTACTGATGTATAGTTCCTCATACAATTTTGTTTGTTCTGTTATTATTTGTTTTATATCTGTAATCACTTTATTTTCATCCGTTATTAATCTAGGTATGAGCTTTTCGGTATAATGACGTTTTTCTAGGTTACAGAAGTATTTTGTGCTTTTTTCCCCCCTCTACCTTCCATTTTACCTTTGACCTTAACATCATCCCCTTAATTTTTTCTTCCCTTATATTCTTAAGTTCTAGTTCTGCTCTTTCTATATCTGCACTAATGTCGTTTTGTGTTTCATCCGAATATAACTTACTGAGCTTCTCTTCTAATTTTTTTCAGTACAGTTTCTTATTTTCTTAAGATATGAACAATATTCTATAGTTATACCCCTTATCATTAGTTTAATAGTTTCCCATAAAAGTTGGTCGTCAATTGAATATATAGTGTTATTTTGTTCATCCGGTAATCTATATTGATTCAATGTTTCCACAATACACTGTTTTACCTTTTGTACATAATTAGCATCGCGCAGTAAAGTATTGTTCAATTTCCAGGTACCTTTTCCTCTCTGCTGTTCAATAAATTTAAAAGAAACAGAAACTGGAGTGTGATCAGATCTATAACTTACCCCAATGTCTGTATTTGAAACACAAGATACTAAATCAGAAGATATCCGAAAATAATCTAGACGTGCCTGTTTTTTATGTGGACCCCGCCATGTATATCGTTTTGTATCTGGGTTAGACTCTCTCCATATATCTAAAATATCTAATGTTGACATCATATCCAGAATTTTAGCTTGACTCTTTGTATTATTTTTATTTTTGTAATTAACAGTGTCTGCGTTATAGTTCTGTGGAACATTCCAATCTCCACATATAATGATAGAGTTATTATTTAGTGTTTCACGTTTTCGTTGGATATTCTCAAAGAAGGACGGACTATCTTCGTTTGGGCCATATATTGCAGCCACAATTATATTTCGATCAAATAATTTAATCTCAAGTATTAGAAAATTACCACTAGTGTCTTTAATTTCTTTCACGATGTCAAATTGAAATGTGTTTTTGAAGAGGATAGCTATTCCTCTGCTACTACTAGAAAAGGAACAGAATTTTGCAGTATATCCCCATTTATTTAACCACTTTTGTTCAACTTTATCTGTGGAATGCGTGTCAATAAGGACAGAGATATCGTAGTTGATTCTACACTTGTCAAAAATGTCGCATCTTTTTATAGTATTTGATGCCAGTCCCCGGCAATTAAAGCAGCCTATTTTTAAACTACCCATGGTCATTAAAGCCAAAAAATAACTTGGTAATATCTTTAGGAACATTATCAGACAGCATTGATCATATAATCAAGTAATATTGAAACGCAACATTGAACATTTCCTCAAAAGCTTCCCCAAAAATACCCACCCCTTACCCCCCATACACACCCTACTTCCATTCATTAGGTTCTTTCAGAAAAGTCAGCCCAATCTCCTATACGAAATTTAACAATTAATATATACTTACATTATAAACAAAATCAAAGTTTCTGTTTTCGTGGCCGTGTAGCAACAAGTCCTGCATTTAGGTGTAGGAGTGCCTACAATGCTACAGTGAATTATCATAGTAATATATGAATATATCATGTTAAAAGGTACAGAAATATAATTAACTAAAATAAATGAATAAATGAATAAGTAAACCAGAGAAATGGTTTTGTTTTTCTAAAATCAAAAGAAGGCGTGGGTTTTTTTTCAAACGTTATTTCATTATTATACTTGGGTTTTTTTTATTAAACATAATATAGCTATGCAGCTGGGAGGTCAGTATAAAATCAACCACCGAGTTTCCGACAAAAAATGTCCCTGTGTTCATCACACATAGTCTTTCACTCGGGGCTGATTGGACACCACCTCACAACACCATAACTAGATACAGTGCATTATAGTTGCATTTTTGTGGATTCTGGGAATAAATTGGTATTAGCTTAGCTTATCTACCCTATATTGATATAAGCACGTACCCATTCCTACATGGCCACCAGATACATGTACACTATATCACCTTGATATAAACGCTACTGTTCTTACTCGTTTTAATATCCACACACGCACCTATATAATCCTTAATTACAATATTACCAACACATTATACTCACACTATGCACTCCCAATTGTTCCGCCCTAATAATACATCCCACTCTTCACGTCAGCACATCCGTTTACATCACACAAGTTTTGACTAGCCCCTCGTGTTGACCTCATAATGGAATATTCCGTTTTCCTTTTACCTGTACACGTGTTCCGTGTTTACTACACTGACACAGATATTTATGATTTCTGTCTGACATATATATATATGTGTCGTCCATGTACCGCTATCACCTTCTGTCATATATATATATATATCCAAACAATAGGTGCCATACGCGGTTGTAAGGTACCCGTATATATATATATATATGTGTGTAGGCCAGCATGTCTGACCCCTCATTCTACCATCGTAATGGAACCTTCCCATCGAGCAATGTTGTGTTTCTCACCTGTTATATTCGACATGTATACACGTTATCACCACACGAGAGGTCAGTCAACCCGTTACAGAGCTAACACACATATATTCTACAGATGTGCATTTGTGTGCACCACATTAAAATATAAACTGTGATTTGTCATATAATGTAATATAAAGTATGATTATTTAGACAACCCCGACAGTGCGGTGACACCCCTATAATTTTTCTGATTAAATTTTAATGCATGAAAGTCTAAAAAAAAATACATTTTACTTTCAATATTAGAAAGAGGATATACAGTAACTCCATAAAAATAATCTCTGATTTTATAAACCCGCATGTATTTAACACTCGGAGACATATGTAGCCGTCTCTATATCGTCTCTTGAAAAAACAAGGCAAATAGAAAGCCTGTGCGTTATAATAATTCTTAAATTAAAGTTACCCTTATGTCCGCTGAAGTATTTTGTTTCGATATCTATTTGGTATATGTGCTGATCTCATACCTCATGCTTGTATAACGTAGGACGGCTGTCATGTACCCGTACATGTAGGCGTGCGCGACTGACCTCCCCTGTTAACCTCGTAGTGGTACCGAACTGCTCAATGGAATTGAATTGAACCCGTACGTGCTATACACAAAATGATTATTTCTATAATGCAAATAAGTGTAATCTAAAATAGGAAAGACTAACAGGTCACGTACGCAGTATATATTGAGATAATATTTTATAAGAACCGTTGAAGTATTGGTTTGCACTTGAATCATATGTTGAAAACTAGCCTCAGATTATCAATAGTTCTACTCGGCACATAACTTCACTTCATAAGTCAATGTTGATTAATACAAAAATGCACAAATCATTGGGTAAAAGTCGATTTATTTGTTTAACTATAAAACTACAATTGTATTCCAAAAGACGCTCGTAAGAACGGAAAACATCTCAAATAGAAAAACGACATCACGCCCATAAACCTACCTTCCACTGATGGTGGTGACATCATCCAAACCAGACAAAATACAATTTCCAGATTCATCTCGGGGGGGGGGGGGGGGGGGGGGAAACAGTGGTAGACAGGTAGATGATTATTTGTAATTGATACAAATTGTGTTAATACAACTGGTGTTAAGACAAACGGTATAACGACTTATCTTAATGCCCTCTGGTACACCACTAGGAATGCTGCTCCAACAGACGTGCCTCCCACACACCTCAATGTACCCTAGCTTAATGAGCAGTTTTTTGTTTTGCAGTCGATAGTAATCAATCCTTTTACATGCCTTCTATTATTTATAGATACACTAGGTTTGTTCATATAACGCTGAATTAATTTTGTCTGTATGGACCATCGCATTCTGGATACTGATATTTTCTTAACATTTTATCCTGAAAAAGATTGCTTAATATTCAGAGCAGTCGTCAGGTAGCTAGTAAGCGTCATGTTTCGCTGCGAGTTTTCATTGAATTATGAAAGTCGTGTAGCCAGGCAGGCAGTGCTAAAAAAAAATTCTTAAGGATTGAATCTTGCTTTGGTCGCAGTTCATGGGGTGATGAATCGAGTTGGTCTTTAAACAAATTTAATGAACTGCGAAGTTCACTGTTTTTCTCAATTATTGGAACATGTGAAAGTCCATTCCGATAGTTTGTCTTACATTTTTGACTTTCTGCAAGTCTACGTAATGACGTAATGTAAAATAATATAGTCCGTCATTGAAGAACCATCATACATCATGATGATGTACGTTAATAGTTAAGTATAGGCAAATTATGAGGAAACAAAACAATTGATGACTCTTTGGTTTAATGGCATGGTAATAATGTTGAAAATGAATGTCATTCTTTAATAGACTATACATACTACAATAATTTTCGAGGTGTGATTTTAACTAACGCTTGTATAGCATAATGGTAATATTCAGCATCCGAATCAACTTAAGTTCAATCGGTCCTGCACTCAACCATTTAAAGAAACAGATCTAGACGCAAAAATAACATTGATGAGGAAACTGACAAAGGCGCTGGACAACAAAACTATGACATACACTGCAGCTGATGCATAAAATAAGATAAAATGTCCAAAATATATTTGTATTGATAGAATGGCAGGCTTAGGACTTAAACCTTTTGAGATATAACACACAGTTAAAAAAGATTTATCATTGGACTAAGAAATTTAGGGATCATTCTGAGTCTGATGCATGGGTTGCAGTGTAGAAGCTTAGATGAAACTATGGTCCAAGTTTGGTTGGTGTAGCACTTATATTTTGGGAAAGATTACGACAAAAAAATGTGTGATACTTTACTGCTAGACAAAAGAACTAATTATAACTGCTTGATTAGTCAATGTTATGTATATGCAATATATTGCGGGATATTTATCTCCTTCAGTATATGTCCGCCGCTTAGTACTGTATTTGTATAAACGAAAAATGTATCATATTTTCGATAAGAACCGTTTTCCCGGAATCAACAAAGGACCAGCTCATGGTTTAAAAGGAAAAATCAAGATAGTTTGTAAAACATCATGGATACTCCATCACTTGTCAGAATAAAGCATGTACAATTATGTACCGTGTACTGTAAAAAAAGTAACCAAAGTATGTGACCATTATTCTTTTTCTTTCATTAGAATTGAACACATTACAAAATATGTAATTATCTGTTTAGTATTTCACATTTTAAACATATTATTTAGTGTGTGCGTCTGTTTATATTCGGCCCCATTGGCAATATCAGAATAAGAGCAAGCATTTATCTGTCTTGTTGCATATATAAAATACTTCCATATGAAAATCGTGAATATAAATGTACATGTAGTGCAACAGGAACATATCTGTTGTGAAAAACGAGTTCTTTAATTAATGATTAACTTGAATATATTTTTTATGTTATAATAATAATAATAATAATAATAATAATAATAATAATAATAATATGCAGCATTTATATAGCGCCCTATATAATTTGTAAAATTACTTTAAGGCGCTTTACAACATATGGATAATAGTAATGGTTATAATTGTGAAAACAAACAACAAAGGCTTGCAATCACTTTCATACATTTAACAAGCAATGTGCACATAATTGAACAAATAAAAGGGTGGTATTTACATGACGTCTTTGCAAAGATTCTAAAATGCAGACGTGAAGAGTTTTTATGTCCCTCTTGAACTTGGCCAGGGTATTCGACTTCCTAATAGCAGATGGTAAGCTATTCCACAACGTAGCCGAAACCCTCCCAAAGCATCTGTTTCCGAAGGTCACAGTACGAGATTTTGGGACACACAACAAAGATTCTGACTCCGAGCGCAGTGATCTTGACGGCTGATACAGGGAGATATAATGTTATGGAGATATGGAGATATAACACGAAAAACGGAAAACGGAGTGTATTTTAAATAAACCGTTTATGATGAGAGTGCACTCCGGTTTTTTGTGTTATAGCCCCATGACATAAAAATTATATTCAAGTCAATCCTTATAATTTAATCTACTATACACAATCCCTGTGGAAATCCACTTTTATTGATGGACTCTTTTCTCTTAGAAATTATTACGCCCTGTATCAGCCAATCAAAAGCGACGTTACAAACGGCGACGTCACTTTTTTATGTTATGGGCTGATAACAACAAAAAATAAGCCAATGAAAATGCGTGTTACAAGCAAGATTAAATTATTGTGCGATATTGTTAACAGGTGTAAACTTTACTTTTCGCCTGTTGGTGGCGGTTAAAGAAAGGGCATATGCAATATTGTTTAGTCTTGCTAGAAATGTTTATTCTATTGTTCTTTTGCATGTATATAGAAAATCAACTAATGTCATCTATTTATGGAAACAAATTAGTTGAGAATTTTGCTCGAGCTGGAAAAACTTATTGTCCTCTGTCACCTGTACCACCGAATACATACGTGTCAGCTTGATTGCCGGAGGCGTATTTGTAATTGTGTGACACTACAGCAGAGATACTGTTGTAATCATCCATATTGTCTGTATGGTAAGTTAAAGTGTAATCAGCTTGGTTAAATACGCAAACGTCTTCAAATCCGTTTTAGATAAGCTTTGTTTTGGTATTTCAGTGATTTACAGTGATAGTAATACCATAATACACATAACTGACACTAACGTTCTCTGTTCAGTCTCCTTCTTAACTTTGCTAACATCATAAAATGGCTCCTTAACGTATTTACTTTGATAACTTGCGTAGTCTGTTACAGAATACGGTGCTACTGGTCTATAATAACTGTTCAAGTGAGATAGCCATACCGTACACACTGACAGGTTGTAAAAGTTTAGATAACAGTTCCAGATTATCAATATAGACAGCTCGTCGTCAAGGACATCAAAATAATTCGCAAATAGAGAAGAGTTGTTCTGCACAATCAACACTGGTGAGACCAGTCAGTGTCAACATGACACAGTGACCTTCACGGTCATCAGGGTTGCCAGGAGACCAGAGGGCGCTGTTGATCACTTCATCTCCTTCACTGTACTTCCACTGGCCTGATACATACCTCCCGGACACGAATAATTGATGGTGGTTTTTAACTGAAAATGAAAGCTGTTGAATTTAACATATCTTTATATACACATTTTATCAAAATAAATACAGTCAGTATGTTATATGTGCAAGTTTCATCGAGTCACTGTTATGTAAAAACGATTTTCTTACCCAGATAACTAACGTCACCAGTGACCACGCTGGCAGAATGTCAGCAAAAAAGTGTCTTGCTAAGAACATCGTCTTGACATAGCAGCGACTCGATGAAACTTGCACATCTACCTTACACTCCTGCTAAATGATCCTTTTCAGTGATACAGTCAGTATCTGTTTTTTGAGTTAGTGAAGTGATAAAACATTAAGAAACCTGAGCCTAGGTTACTTTTTGATGAAAAATTAAAATACTGAATAAGTAAGATATTCAAGGTGATATTAATCTCAACAATGCAACTACTCTATAACGTTAGCCAAATAACAATGAATCACTGTTTTCCAGTTATTTTACCAATAGCGGACAGGCAGACTTTTCTATGATCTTAACTACTTCAATGTCAACAGAAACATATTGCAGTTTATATCACAAATATCCATGATTGATATTGTATGTTAATAATTATTCAAACATGGTTATTCAGTAAAAACTAGTGTCGACACACCGTTTACGATATCGTAAATTTGCAGTTCAGTTTTATATCATTTTTTATTAAAGAATTTCGTAATAATCACCAACAGCTGATTGAACACGTTAAAACATTTGTTATCGGTAGTCGAAAAAAACATTGCTAGTAAAAAAAATAAACGGTCAATACAATGAGAGTTATGTCATTAAAGCGATTACAAAGCTATATTTCAATAATGTATGCGATGAATTGTTTTTGCAATAAAAAGGCAGGTCAAACTGCAAAATGTATGAAAAGACCAATGCGGGTCGAGTGATGAAAATGAAAAATCATAAAATCATTTCCGATCAGTGTTATTTTGTAAACATAAACCATTTTACTCAAACGCACTCACTATCCTCCTCTGACTTACTCAATATAGGATTTCCAGCGATGATGTTTTGTAGATACGACATTTTTGACTCCGAATCAATTATGTTCAGCCGTGATTGATACTTGATGCAAAGCGTAGTGGCATTCTCTTGGTTAAGGTTACGTTCGTTCACTTTGTAAGGAGTGGTTTCGTTTGGGATTGGTCGATAGCCAAGGCCTGTGTCTGCAATCGAAATGACTTTACATTATTTTGACTTGATACATTTATTCTGAATGGAAAAATTATTTTATACCAATATTATAAAGAAAACTTTTTAAAACAACAACAAAGAATACTGTTTAAACTCACTAAACTGTTGTGGCGAGCAATTTGAATAGGAATTGCTATTGGTTTCAACACTAATAGATATCAAGTACCTTTTGTTACAAAGTATTGTGTTGTTGCAGCATAGGAGATTGCATTTGGGTCAATGACTACTAACATAAACCCTCGACAAGTGTTCTGGTTCACGTCAAATGTGAAAGATAAGCATGCACTTCCTTTATGACACATCTTGCTGCATGCTAGAAATGTGGTTGACTGTGATTCAAACGTCAGGTACTGGTCAAGGTCAGTGGAGATCGGCAGCGGCTGTCTACCAAACGACGAACGGCTATCTAGGGGAAAAACAACGCGAAATACAAATTTTAACGAAACTGTTATCTCTATAAGCTGCCAGCTTTCATTTTTAAATGGATAGTTGGATATCGTTTTAACTTTGTAGGGTCTAGCTTACGGAGATTGAATAAGAAAATAGTGACAATAAACCCTTCTTGAATTAAGCATTCTGCATTATGTACATATCGTTATAATCAAAAATGCAAGAACAGCTTCCCCACGAGCGCTGATATATACTGTAGCATAGTATATATCGTTGTTGATTATTTTAAGATCTACTGTTGAGAACAACTAAGGTTCTATATCTCTTTTGTTTTAATTATGTAAGTAGTACTTAAATAAAGGTACTTTGAATAACGAAATCACGTGTTTATAAATCAATAACTGTTTACCACGACCGCCCTAAAGAATAACATTATTGTATACTACAGATCAGAGCATGCAATTCCATTTATATGCACACAAATCAAAACAAATTTTAAACGTTACGTAAAATCTAAAGTAAAACATGAAAAAATGGTTCTCACTTGTTTCTTTAATTTTGTAACATCCACTGACGTCAAAGCGGAGACCAATTTGATCATTCCAGGTCCTAGGATTAATACGGAGATACACTGCTGTGATACTGGGATCGAGAGTGGCCTTGACTACGGTGTTTCTATTAGTGTTTCCGATAAATGTCTGTAACATATATTGAGGCTTTAAGCAATCTAAACCAAGTATCATAAAATTGAATATATTGTAGCCAACATCAGATGCAGCAGCTCGTCAATAAAAAATCAAACATGAGTGACAAATACTAACGTATATTCGAATGGATCATTCATAATTAATACAAACTAAAACAGAACTGTACCTATAGTACATATATAGTAATTAAACAGGCAATCATGAAACATGTATCCCCGTGAAGAGAGTACAATACAGACAGAAATTACAAAAGGTGTTATTTCAGACGTTTCGTATGATGCTGTAATAAGAGTCAGCAGGTTTATTCGAAAGGTCCGGAAACCAGCACGAGATAGACTCTGTGTAATTGATTATTTACATTTGATGATGTTGCTTACCTTAGGTTCATTATTGTTTGATGTCACCCTGTTCCAGGTGATACCGTCCATACTATACAGAAGGTAATATGTCCTGACCCACATGCTCCAACCATTCCGACTTTGAGTTAAGATGGCATCTACAACTGTTTCCCTTGGAAATTGCACCTGGATATAGTTGAAAAACGTTCATATGCATATGACACAAACACATTTCAGAGCGAGGAATTGTGTTTAGATTATACAGTTTTGCGACTGCAAAATGTTAAAATAACGTGCGCTTATAGTGTGGGCATCGTGCAAACACTAAGCGCATATTCTGCGTGAAACTTTGCGATTTAAGCATGCATTCATGCATGCACCCGCAATGAGATTTTTCTCTCTCACAACAAACCCTTAAAACACTGGGTGATTATCTTATTTACCATATGAATACCGTGTTTATGCAGTGTCATAAAGCCATCACATAAATTATGTTTATATAAAATGGGTATTATCACTCCGAAAATGACGTCACAATCGAATAGGAACAATCAATGGACGTCACGTTATTGTGTAGCAGACGCCATTTTCATCGTTTCAGAGGCGGCCAAGTGTAAAATAATAGTTTCAGATCACATTTATACAGTTTACTTTGTATTATATGATAAACAGAATATATCATTCGTTTCCCTTTATATTAGATTAATGATACTCATTTTTGATTTTTCATATTTGCTCGCCAGAGGCTCAAAAACATGAAAAATCCAAAACTTGTATCATAAATCTAATATGTAGGGAAAATGATGACAGATACTCTTTATATGTGGTTGGATATATAAACGACTTCTTGTTGTTACGTGCAAACTGCAAAAACAAATCTGACAGGGTTCATATTTGACTTATTTTAAATATGATCAATTTATTTTCATGAAAAAAACAAAATGTATCTCTTTCAGTTCTCAACTGACAAGTCTTTATGCATACGAACATGTTATTTCTCACCAATGTACAAACATAATTCCTTTACATCTATTATATCATTGCAGAATGTGATTGAGTTTACTTTCATGTTTACATTAAGAACAACGTGACCTACACTATTCAAATAGTTATATTCTTATATAGCTTTGCAAAGTGGTAGTAGGAAATATTTTCAACAAGGCGCACCAAGCTGTTGGCAAAATTTCTGGAACCTGCAATTATTCTATTCTGCCTGATAAAACTTGATTTATCAAAAACGATGAATTATTAACATTAATGCATATTGATGCACATTTTGAAATAAAATGAAAACAAAAACAAATCGATCAATCAAAATGCAACGTTGAAATGTAAATGATTAAAAATGGTTGAACAAACAGTTTATCAAAACAGAGTTTTGTTACTCTCATCAAATGGAATACTTCGTATATAAATACCTGTATATGTTGTTTAACATTAGTCCATTTCGGTACCCATGATTCATATTTGCCCTTGTTTTGATAGTTCCAGGCAAAATGTAGCCTGGCTTTGCTTGGTTGATGTGAGGGTTTATTCCATGAAGAGGAAGCTGTCAATGCTCTATCTCCTACACCATACAGACCGGATACGAGATAGTCCGAGCATATGGTCAGATCTGAAGAATGGCAACGGTATTGTATTTAAATTGATTTGTTTGACCCATTGACTGCATTTTGTGAACCTTCTTTTAATTTCAGTTCATATTTATTGCATTATTCGCATATTATCACACTCGCACCTAATAAAGATGGCTTCATATTTGTTAAGAAATTGTTAGAAAACAATGTCTAAAGCTTGCAAATATTATTTACTGACCAAGCTAATGGGGAACACAAAGGTAATAGAAAAATCACAGTGTCAACACACAGATAACAAAAAATGACGATGTCGACACACAGGTCAAATGAAATCACGGCATAAACATAGTTGACAACACACAGGTCTAGAAATATTACATGCGTTAAAAGCATCGCCATAGTCAACACGCGGGTAACGAAGTAAGGTCGCCTGGCGCATACATTTTGTTCCAAATATGATCCCTAAGAATCAGGAATGACTTATTCAATAACGAAACGTATGTTTTTACTGAAAGGCTTCATCTTCAGGGGTTAAGTCTCTATTCACTGGGTATATTTTCAGTTTCAAGTTCAGAAGAAGCGACAACATAACTACAAACGATATCATTTTTGTTTGGAAATCGTATCAGAAAGCCGCAAACGGCAGTGTATTATTGAGCTACCTATTCAAAACAGAGCTCTACTTTGTTGTCAAGACTGACGTTATTAAAACTTGTCGTCAAAAAGTACTTACTAATTTCAGCGCTTTCTGATGAAGCAATATTTGAGCCGTGTTTCTTAAAAGTTTTCTGTTGAAAACCATACAGATATATTTCACTCATATTGCAGACTAAATCGATATTTTCATAGGTGCTTCGCACTCCTGAAAAGTATCAATATGCTGTGACAATCATGTAATATACATAGCATACAATGGAACCATTTTAAAAGTATCATCTGTATATACATCCCAACGTCGTCAATACACAATGTTTAAACGAATCATATGTTCTACCACAATACGCTGTGTTATCCCACTCTCAGATAATTGTATAAACATGCAGTCTGTTGAATAAATATGAGTTATACACCACACGTGGTATATGACCTTCCTTAGTTTTGATTGGTCGAGAAGATGAACCTTGACCGAACGACTTTTTTCACGCGCTTTTTGCCGCGTGCTGTTTTGTTTACGTCGTCTGCTGTCAACATCCGGCAAATGTTGGTCACTTTTGGGAGGTTATGCGATGGGAAAAGGGGGTAATTAAGGCAATACCAAAAGAAGATGATACTTAAAGATTTGATCGCCAGTTTCAGGCAAAATTGCTCAGACGCTCAGTATCGTTTCGACGCCATACGGTCGCGTGTCCAGGTCGTGAAACCCAGTAGACGTAATATATATGTCTCTGTGAAACCCAAACAAGATCTGTTACAGTGTCGGAAAATATTTCGTTCTCCCCATGTCCAGTAAACAATATTTGGAGGGCCTGTCTATGGCAGAACTCTCACTATAAACGTCAACCATAGAACCTCACAAAGAAACGTCCCAGGCCTATGGTTTGGGACATTGAGAGCGATTAGTTCGTCTTCATCACTTGGCGGGAGATATTTGATTGACACACGCCTAAATGGCTGATAGTTGAAACATTTCTTGATCATATATACCTACCAGATACTGTGGGAAAGATATGCGAGCAAAGAAACACAGTGGTAATGTAGATACTGTTCCTCAATGATGGCGCATCCATGTTTTATCCTTAGCTTAGTCAACTGAACACACACCCGTCTTCTTCGATTGCTCGTCTACGATTGACAACTAGTCGTTGAGTTTGTCTCCCGATATACTTTAATAATTAAACAGACTATTACCCTTATCTAAAATATTTATGCTTTACGTCTGTGATCAATTGGCCACAACCCTCTACTGTATACTGCTACCTAAGTATCAAGAGACTTCTATACTTTCAGCTGGTAGGTTGTTTAAATATACATATGTATTCGATGAAAGACTACGTCAGACAATCGGCAAAACGAGAGTAATCTGAGTTGAAACCCCTTTCAGAGTAGGTCAACAAGTTCATCAGGTTCATCATTGCACGATTCAGACGCTTGCAATTTAACACGTTAACAAGTGTGTTTTTCTTGACCTCGATGTTCAAACTACACTCAATGATCTACTAGATACAAATGTACATTTACGGTGAAGAAACATCATTTTTTGACAATTTTCGAGTATGGGGTCCCAACGAGTACAGAACCCGTTCCCGTACAAATATCATGTTTTTTGCTATTTTTGAGGATAGGTTCCCAACGGGTATAGAACCCGTCCCAGTAGAAATCTCATTTTTGACAAATTTCCAGTATAGGGTCCCAACGGGTATAGAACCCGTCCCCGTAGAAATCTCATTTTTGACAAATTTCGAGTATGGGGTCCCAACGGGGATAGAACCCGTCCCCGTAGAAATCTCATTTGTGACAAATTTCCAGTATGGGGTCCCAACGGGTATAGAACCCGTCCCAGTAGAAATCTCATTTTTGACAAATTTCGAGTATGGGGTCCCAACGGGTATAGAACCCATCCCAGTAGAAATCTCATTTTTGACAACTTTCGAGTATGGGGTCCCAACGGGTATAGAACCCGTCCCCGTAGAAATCTCATTTTTGACAAATTTCGAGTATGGGGTCCCACAGGTATGGCACCCACGCTAGACAATGAAAGGATTTCAACAGTTTACTGACGCTCATGGCTCATTTAGCCGTCTTATCAATATTTTATAAGAACTCTGTTTTCTCCAATTCGTTGTGCGTTCCATACCGTAGGCTTAGGGAAAGAGCAAAACCTTTGACACGTTTAATGAAGATAGGTAGGTCCATCAATTTATTATGCGATCGTATATTTGATACTTATCATACAAAATTAATATAACAAAACATTCGCTAATGACTTTTATCTTTTTGTAAAGTTGATAAAGAAAAAACCAACTCAGTACTTTAGTACCACGGAAAACGTAAAAGCTTGAACTCGGTAAGAAACCACAGCAGCAAAACGAACCGCCGAGCCGTCACATAACAAAACAAGAAATATCTGCAAATAAAAAAAAGCTTTCATGGCTTTATATATCGGGTAACAATGGCGAAATTTTTGTGTAACTTCAAGTTGCTTAAAACGTACGAACAAACGAAGCATTAACGAAATACAAAGTAGTTGCAAAAAGATAGCATTGTTAGATCCCTAATGCATCAACTTGTCCTATGCATCAAAACATCATTAACCATATGTGTATGCTTAATGCATCAGTTGTGGAAAGTATAGAATACCATTTTGGTAATAACTCCTGGTATAATTAAAGGCGCCTAGTGTAGCCTTTATGCATCACATGTTCATGTAATTTGTGTTTTTTGTGTTTTACACCCTTTTAACAGCTATAGTCATTTAAGGACGTGACAGGTTTTTGGTGGTGGAGAAAAGCCGGAGGACCCGGAGAAAAGCCAACGACCTACGGTCAGTACCTGGCGATTCCCCCACGTAGGTCTCGAACCCGATACAAGTGGTGGAGGGCTAGTGGTAGCAGAATGTCAGATGACCACCGCAGCCCTTTGTTCATGTAAACGAATCTCAAAATAGGTACTACATCTGCGAACTAATGCAGATAGAGAGAGTTAATGCCCACATGATCATGAGATGCGACTTTTCTGGGCCCCACATAATCTTGAAAAGGGGAGTCCTTCTTTTTCTCTGATTAGTGAACATGGAAGAAACAAGCAATAGACCTGCTATATCCCACTGCATGTGTATCGTAAAAGGCGACTAATGTCGATCACCTGCAGAATCGGAGGTTTTCTTCTGTGTTAATGGAAGAAACGAAAGTTGGTCTCGTTGATTTTATTTCCTGACTTTCCTGTCTACTTTCTTTCTTCCATACATTTCTTTCCGGCGATGTCAAACTAAGGAACTCGTTCTTAATGGTTGAACCATAACGTTTAACCGCAAACAAACAAACAACCAATTAAAATTGCATATACGCATGCGCTCTCACTTGGAAACCGGAAGTAGACACATACCAGTAACAGTTTGACCTATGTCCAGTAGTAGTCGAAGCCTAATGTCATGACGTCGACAACGGTGAGTTATGTTGATGAAGTAGGGTTTGTAGGGCTATTATCAGGTAATCTAACAGGAATCTTACACACACAGAAGATAAAGCGGATGAAGCCACATATTCTTTATACTATAATAAATATTGAAAATCGGGTGTAATGCAAAGTACGGTATGCTATGCAAAACTATAATTGGTGACCGTGTGTGCGCAAATGTGAACTCAAAATAGAAATATATCTTTAAAGTTTTGACAATTATTGATACAATGTAGCATTGGTTTTCCAGCAGAATGGAATATCGGTACAACTCTTATGTACTTTGATATACATTTGTTAGAATCTCTTCGCAAAAATATTGTTTTTACCGTGTGCGCACACATTTAAACTTGATGTTTCTATTTTTCTATACGCTTGTGGCAAATATTGATAATCTATTGTTTGGTATCTAAGCAGAATACATAATTCATGTATGGTGTACAAGAACACATGTTAGTGGTTTTCCTCCACCTCCTAACAGATTTTGGTACCTGAGAGCAGTTTCCTACTTCATGTAGTGACGGTGTGCGATAAGACACACCAAATTTACCACACTTGGTGATCAGAAGTGCATCGAACTGATGCTATTTTTGACATATTTTGTCAATTTATTAAAAACAAATTGTCACCATGCTAGTCCATTCTCGCTCGCCACGTGCGATGGTCTATGCGCGAATTGCGCGAATTGCGGGTAGGAGAATTGGGGACAGTTCTTATAGTTTATTCTTATTGATTTTACTATTTGTAAGGTATAATTCAGAGTCGGCGGTTTGCTGCTATTCTGATTAACTGTTAAGTTAAGATGTTATTTTGTTTCGGGTTTTTTGTTAGGATTACATGATAAATAATTATCGATTGTACTGTTAGGTTTATATAGCTAAGTTTAGATTATTACATTAGGATAGACATTGGGTATTTTTTGCAAACTGTCAATTGTTGAATATTTGTAGCCTTTGCATTTTGTACGGTACAGAATACGTTGTCTATTCATAGGAACGTCTGCATACTGTTCATGTGCATGCTTTTGTAATTGTTTATTTACGTGTTGTCACTAGTTTCTTTATTACACCAGAGAAACTTTTGTATATGAACTAGTTGAACAATTTGATAATAGTGTCTCAAAATTAAGGATGTCTGTGGTCAATTTATGTTCAGCTACAGAGGAAGAGCTGTGCTCGTTGGAGGGTTTAGGCCGTGCTACGGCGCAGAATATCGTAGAAATGATAGGTGAGGGCAGAGATGACTATGTGATGGGGGAAATTACGGGAATAATGGTCACTGCATCATTAGAAGTGCAGTCACCATGCCGTCAACCACATCACAGTCGGATAGACTTGATAGGCAGGAGGACGCTGTATTGGACATGCAGCATAAATTTAAGGAGTTGCATGTCCAGTTAAGAAAATCAGTGGTTTACTTGGAGACGGAGGCTCTTAAAAAATCAGAAGAAAGCATGGCGGCTAGTTCTGCCTCACCTACAAAGAAGACCTCTAATCCAGGCACTATGCTACTGACTACACCTAAGGGTGGTCAGTATGTCAGTAGCCAAGGGCATCAAACAAGTAGCTGGTCACTCTCTAGGGGGATAGAGCTATATATCAGCATAACTCTATGCTAACTGAGGGTAAAACCATCTACTGACCCTCAAGCATTGGTTCCTAAACAGAAAGAGTCATGTTTTGACCCTTTCCTACAGGCTATCCCGAAGGAGGCGAGGTATGTAAGGGGTCAAGGTCAGGGGTCCCAAATGGCAACATGGCCTACTGTAGGTACCAGTGCACCCATTCCCTCGAAATGGGGGTTTATATAAGAACCAGCTCCATATGTTAAGGATGAAATGAAATTGCCCTTAGGTCTAAGCATGTCATTCCTATCATCGCCCAATTAAATAGAGGTTGACTACTTGTTGGAAGATGTTAAGCCTAGTTTGACGCTTCTCAAGCAGGGAGGGGGATATTACCCTTCACAACTACCTTCCAACATGGGGAGGGTAACTTACCCCGAGGCCATAGGCTGTCATACGCCAATGGCGGGATGAATAATCAGATAGGGCAAAAGCAGGTTAAATTAGAACGCCATGGTCTGCCTTCGGTCGTTGCCGGTGCTCCCTCAAAAGAGCCCTTAACAAGCGAGCGTTTTAAATCTAGGCGTAACTACAACAGCGCGTGATACCCGCGATGAAGGAAGAAATAGACGGGCGTGCGGCAAAACGAACGTCCTGCAAGGCGTACGCTCCATACTCCCGTTGGACGACATACGCGTCAATCACAAGGAATGCGCGGTACCCCTGCAAGTCGTAGACGTGATGATTCGTCAGAGAGCGACAAATCTGAGTCTGAAATCTAATTGAGCAGAATTTGTCCATCGGATTCAAACCCTAATTGGAGATGGCATTGAACATTCGGACAACACAACGAGGAATCAGATCGCTACAGAGGCATTCCTTAAAGGCTGTCGCGAAAAGATGGCGGCGGAGAGAGTCACGGAGAGGAATCCTAAGACGGTCCATAAAGCTCTGAAATACAAAAAGGCCTCCGTGGCCAATCAGCGTGCTCTGTTTGAGTCCTGTGTACCACAGTACCCCAGTAGGCAGATGGAGTTTGCTGAGGCATTAAATCTGGGTATGAGGAGGATACTATAAAGTTCTTAAATGAGGAACTACAGGCGTTGCTGCCCGTCCTTACTCTCCTCCACCTTGTGGTGACTTTTGCGCTCCGGAACGCGACCGAAGTTCCCCTCAAAACTATGAAATGAAATCAACCGCCAGATTATCGTGCTAGCTCTCAGTACCCTCGTCCGCCCCAAGATAACGGGAGTAACAGGTACGACGGCCGGCGCCGAGAAAGGTCTCCAAGATCCCCCGCGAAACCGTAACTGGTCACCCGGATATCATGGGGAGTCACCTGGCATATGGTCACCAATTTGAGGACAAGGTCAAGCTAGCCATTGCTCATGGGAACCGGGAGATGCACCAATAGTGCCGCCAGTTTTGTTACCGACACTGATTAAGCTAGGATAGTTGATAGATACACTCGAGGGGCCATTGGAGCTTCGGAAACGAGTATGGCTCCGGGATGTTACGGGCAATGTATGGGAAATTAAAGACGTGCATATCGGAATAAGGAACACAGAAGTACCTTGGACCGTATGTACACACATTTCTGAAGCTGCTGTGGGAACCGACCTGCGCAGCTATAGGGGAGGTAGGGATCAAACTGACCTCCATCTGTAGCTGTGCGGGTCAGTGCTGAAGCCCTGCTGATTGCAGACAGCAGGTTACAAGGGACCAGGTCACCACCCTGACCACAGTCTTGCAAGGGGCTGTGGTTGAGGGTGGTGGTCGACCCGTTTTCATCCACTGCAAGGATAGGAGCAGTGGCAGAGCAGCACAGGAGGCCCTCGGATGCTTCCGTAGGGTGCCAGGGGCCTCCGCGCTGGCAGTGCACTGGCACTTCTTCACCGGGTCCGTGGAGGATATACAGGCTTGGCGGCAGCTACTGCCAAACCTGTATGTCGGGGGGGAATGCCCTTTCAGTCACAGCAGCATCCACGAGATGGTCCTGGCGAGCTCTGACTCGAGCAGCTTGCTGTTAGAGTCAGATGCTCCCTACGTGGTGCCCACCGGTGCAGGGGTCGGTATTAATAGTCCATGGCTCATGCGGCATGCGCTGTGGGAGTTGGCATCGCTCAGGAGAGAAGACCTGCATCTCCTTGCGAGTCAACTCAATGCCAAAGGGTCCTTCCTTTGTGTGAAAGACCTCCTGGCATGTTTGCAGTATACTTGCAATGAGGGGATGGGATACCTCCCCTCCTAACTCCAAGCTCAATGTTTGGTACTCTTAATCAGTCCCTAGACTGTGTCACCCCAAGGAATGGGAGGTTTAGCATCCACTCTTATCGGCAAACTTCAAGTACGTTTGGTCTTTATTCTACATCTTTCTCAAAAGTTGGGAAGGCATTCTTCACTTGAACGTTATATCGACACATATGTCTCAACTGTGAAAGCCTTTTTCCTTAACCAGTGAATGTTCAGATAATTTACCCTCTTTAGCTTAAGTTAGACTGCTTATGGGCAGCTAGCTTACCAGAGCAATTTGTGAGAGTAGCACACTGTTCGACTGACCAACGGTGTTACCACGTATACTAATAGATAATAGTTAACCCTGTAGCCATGGGGAATACTATTTTCATGCTCTATGGGTCACGGGATAACAGTGCCTGTTATAGATTAGTTAAAGATTATATCAATAGTGATGGTGTTCCTTGCGAAATAAACACAGCAAAGCCAAAAGTGTGCGAATCTAGGCCTCATCATCAAACATTGGCCACCATCATTATGCTCGCTACCAAATGGTACGGTATGGTTGTACTCAACAACATATTGTGTATATCAAAGTTTTACGATGTACGTATTAAACGTGTCGCAACGTTTCAAAACCGACTGGTCCCTTTGTCAAGTAATGACAGAGCGAGCGATTTGTATCATTTACCTGTAGAACGATGTGACGAAATTGTATATTTTTCATGTCACTCGACCCGAGACGTTTCGCCTATCGATAGGGAGCGTATACACACTGCATTAGATAGGTTACATATAGGGTGTAGATCTAGCCTCCTTCCCTCCATCAACCGGACTACTCGTTGCGTTCTATAGTGGACTACACTGGGTCGATTGGTAACAATCTGCCACGATCCCTAGCGGATATACTGTCGCCATTGGTAGGTACAGCACAACACCATGTCAAGAATTTCAAACATTTAGCATATGACTTGAAAAATACAACTATTGAAAAACAGGTCATTTTCAACTCCCACGATGGGTTCCACTGTTTACCAACACACCAGTACAAAAGGCCATCAATATCATCAGAAAGAGATCTAAAGCAGACAAGATACTTCAGAAAAGACAAAGGGACCAGTCGGTCTTGAAACGTTGCGACACGTTTATTACGTAATTGTTTGTGTAAAAAGTAAAACTTCGATATCACATATTTCCAAACTGATAAATCTTATTGAAAACATAGTGTTTACCTAAGGGGGGACTAAACAAAATACTGGTCAATTATAGTGGACCTCCACCAAAAATAATTAACTAAAGGGTTGTCCTGACATCTGCAAAATACTGTTCATTTAAGGGGGGGTATTGACCTCCACCGCTATCCATCTCTGGAGGGACGTCATCCGTCCGGCCAATTTGGATCGTCAACAACCAGACGGTCTGTCATCCTCTGACTTTTAGTGAATTTCGGGAGAGTTCTCTCCCTTGAAACGTGAACCGCGCCGACACGAGATCGCGTCGAGCTACGCGACAACCTCACTGTGACGTATTGGCGCGGTCTCTTATCATCCTGACTTCAACCAGAACACACGCGAGTGATTTTCCTCCACTTTCTTACAGATGTTTGGATCTGAGAGCAGTTCACTACTACATATAGTAACAGTGTGTGACAAAACACACCAAATTTACCACAATGTGTTTGGGGGACACTTCCTCATCAATGCTGTTCCAAAAGAGGACAACGTCAGTCATTTAAGAGTCATTAAACGAAGAAGAATCGTTTCAGACTGCGACAGTGACTTAATCGGCTGGGGAACATGTGTGACTTCGATTTTGTACTTGCGCGCGCTATGACGCGGCTTTCTGCTATGACGCGTCTGTCTGGCGAGGTCATGTTTTAGGTCGTTGTGTTGAAACATTGTCTCACTTGCATTACTAATAACAAACACGCAATTTTGATGTTAATTTGCAAAGTTAAACAAAAGCTGACAACTTAAATAATAAAATGAGTTGATACTTCTGTAAATGATGTACATATGTGGGAATTGTGTTTCATTTGTTTACGACATGTGATAACAGAATCTCAACAGTCTCGCAAAATTAAAACATTTTCAACTCGTTTCATAAATCTCATATCAAATGGAAACTCATGTGAGATCCTCTATATGTTTAATGATGTTTTGATGCATAAGAAACTCATCCTCTATATGTTTAATAATGTTTTGATGCATAAGACAAGTTGATGCATTAGGGGATCAAACAATGCTATCTTTTTGCAGCAATTTTTAAGTTCGTTAATGCTCCGTCTGTTCGTACGTTTTAAGCAATTTGAAGTGACAAAAATATTTCACCATTGTTACCTGATATATAAAGCCATGCAAACTCTGGCTGTTTATCTTTTTGCAGATATTTCTTGTTTTGTTATGTGACGGCTCGGCTGTCCGTTTTGCTGCTGTGGTTTCGTACCGAGTTCAAGCTTTTACATTTTCCTTGCTTCTAAAATACTGGGTTGTTTTTTTCTCTATCCATTTTAGCAAAAATAAAAGTCATTGGCGATAATTTTGTTATATTGATTTTGTGTGATAAATATCAAATTTACAAGCGAAACGCATTATAAATTTATGGCAATTAACGCACAAAAAAAATGGAGAAAACATTCGAGTTTCTATAAAATATTGATAAGACGGCTTAGTGAAACATGTACGACAGCGAACAGATCAATATATCAGTACTTAGTAGCAGAAAAGTATATATCAAAGAGTCAACAGCACACAAGGGCACGAGAACTTGATTTCGATGCTGCGCTGAGAACAAGAATCGCGAAAACCAACGAAAATGCGTCATTAATAGAGGCTTATCGAGGTATGAAGGTCGCCAACAACTCAAACTGAATTAGTAATTCCAGCCTGTCATCCAGTAAGATTCAATTATCGTTTACAATATAGAAATATAGGATTAGTATGATTTGGAGATTCAGCTTTGTATTAAGGTTACTTGTGCCACTGCCAAAAAATGCATGTATGCACTAGAAACAGATTTTACCCGGCACGGTTATCGCTGTGATCAATCATTCCTGAAAAGAAAGTAATTCTTGCGGGACTCCATTAAAAATAATAGAAATGAAATGAAATAACAAAATATTGAACATCAGCGTCCTGTGTGTAAATGCAGCATGGCTAGACTACCATCTTTGGGATCCTGAACCTCATTATTGATATACTATTATTTTAGTCATTGAACTATCTGGTCAACAGAAGTGCCGTGGCCCATTTGCGCTACAGTAAATCTAAAACAAAATGAAGGAGGTTTTACTGTTTATGCTGTTACTGCCCCTACCGCAGGCATCCTTGGTCCCAGGGAAATCGCACTTATGCTAAAGTGCATTTTTTCCCTCGGATCAAGGATGCAGTGCAGTCAAAACACTAAAGAGTTCCACTGTAGTTTATCGTACATACGGTAACCTCCCCTTAATTTTGTTTAAGCCATTATAACTGTAGATTGTTTTGGCCAGTGTACTTCCCTTGATCAAGTGGCCCAGTTGCTTAAAATGATAGTTCCTGGATAGGAGGGTTAAGGGTTCGAATCGTCGTCTAACCCCGCTGCAGTTTTCCCCACAGAACATTGCTGTTGACCATTTTTCGTTCATATCACCTTTTATATATTTGTATCTAATTATTTTGTATATGTAAACGTGCAGGAAGGTATGTTGTTTTGTCTTTCTAAGTGTCATGTCAGATAGAGCTATCAAATACCCTGTTTAAAGATTTACCATTGGTACGGGGATCCTTAATATGATTCTATATTTGGTTTTATTTCAGGTTCAGACATATCCCTGACAACATCGCCTCGTGCTAGAGTGTTTCTGACGCAATACGGGTACACGTATGTCCCTGGACTATCGGACTGGTTCACATTTACAGTCAAGGCATGCCATAATGACGTAGTCGTTTTTTAGTACAGTGATACTAACAACAGTGATGTAAACGCCTTTTGCAATTACAGGGTCCTTTTGGATGGACGGGAAAACACACAGAGTGAACAGATATCTAGAGACAGACAACACCGCAAGATCTTTTATCAAGTCTCCATCACGTCCTGTACAAAATGGCGGAGCTTTTGGGTGTCGTGGAAGAACAGTGACTGGGCTGTTGGTAGAGAACAAGTGTTGTTCGATGACCAAATCATGAAATTTGAGCAGCCAACTTATCAGTTTGATATTCGCTTCTAGGAATTTTCACAGCAGAGACCGGTCGATGTTTATTGAAATTCTTGCATTTCGAAAGCTACCGCCTTTTGCTTAGATGAAGTTATTTCTCGCGTTTATTAAATTCCTCGCTTATACAGCAGTTTGAATTGAAAAAGCTCGTAGTTTACTTAGATGACTTTATTGTTCGCGTTCATTGAAATCCTCGCTTATAAATTCGTTTAAGACTCGAAAGCACTTACGGAAATTTTGTGATTTAAAGTATTTCTTTTTCAGGGTTTATCCGTAGCTCTTGCAAACAATGGCGTCTGCTTTCCGGCTCTATAAACTTTAATATAACACGAAACATCAGCAGGATTGTGATTGCCACCAACATGAAGGAGTGTGCCCTTGCCTGTGTCAGGGGTGTCCAGTGTGTCTCGTTCGTGTACAATGTCAAGGTCACAGCAAAACATTCAATAATGTTAATGAAGGTGAAGGAATCAAAACCGTTGGCAGTTGTTAATACGTCCGGCCTTGATCTTGACGCGTTCGGTTCATGTCGTCAAGGGTAACGAAAGTCGACCCCTTCTGTAAATATCAGTTGTCACTCAAACCGAGAACCGTCGGCAATTTCCGTGAGCGATAAATTCTCGTTTACAGAAAGCGCCGACGGTTCACGATTGTTGTAATTTTTATGTCACATAGTCAGGACGTATCGAATTTCTGGTCATGTTTATTTATTGTGTGGATGTTAGAATTTTTCAAACATTTACAATGACTATCATGTTTAAGCCTACGTTGTTGTACTAAGTATTATATTTTTATTTCATCATTCTTCTACACAATGTCTTGCATTATGTATACCTCGAGGTTTATCGTAGAGATGGGTGTTAAATGTTATCTATGTCTGTCCCATCCCGTTGCGTCGTGTCGCCACACGTCCCGGGTCACTGTTATTTGTTTTCCGAATAAAAGCAATGTTCCTTTCGTAAGTTCTATTTTTGATTGACATTACGCAGATATAGTGCTCTATAAAAGCACATTTCTAAACAGTTGTATTATTCACTCGTTCTGTAGTGGATTGAATATCTTAAATTGTAATGAGTCAGTCAGACTCATATTTTAGTAATTAAGGTATTTAGTCGCACAACTGTTATCACTTGGATGTAGAGTTGCATCGTAACAACCAAGGAATATGAGGGGGAACTTCTGCCTTTACTGGCAAACTACCTTTCAAATGATGCGGTATAACCCTAGGACCTGTTCACTAGTTAAGCAATATCCAGTGTGGCCAGTGGTCAGTGGCTTGATGGGTAGCCGTCCAAGCGTTACAGTATAGTACATATTCGGCGGAGGCGTAAAAAACGGAAGTCTTACTTTTTGATTGGTCAGTTTATTTAGCCTGGACAGGTCGATTGATAATGAGTTTTTCGTTGAAATTGTTGCATATGGCTTTGCACGCACAAATGAAATACCTTAGTTTTGGATAACCGCAACTCCATTTGGCTAGGGTAATTCAATCCGGATCTAGCCCCGTTTATGTTTTTTCACTCGGAACCCTGTTGTTGATAACATATTGTTTATTTCATCTTTATTTTTATTTTATAAAATCTCCCCAAAGGCAAGACATTCTTCCAGAAATTGTTTATGTAAGCTATTTTAATGCCGATAAAAAGTCTACATCGCTAATAGTAAACCAGTAAACATGATATTAAAATACATTATTAACTACTTTATTTATCTCTATAACAACCAGTTATGTTGTATTTTGTGATGCTGTGATATTTTCACTTTTCAAGAAATTTATTTTTTGTTCATTAATTTTCAAGTAAATAAAATATTTAAATATTTGATACTCGAATTTGCTTTTAGAAGTTACAATTGATATCGAGTACATTTGTCCTCCGTTGTTTATCATCTTTCCTACCGCAGATTTAAACTTGACACCACTGGCTAAACTATTTTAAGAAAATTGTCTATATGATGCAAAAAAAGTCAGTCAGTTGACATGAGCAATCAAGCCAATACAATAGACACATTTCAGGTTGGAGCGGTGCCATGGATTTCTACTTGATACATCAAAACAAAATTAAAATAATAAAAGTGATTTTCGAGAATAGGATGCTAATAGTGTATAACAACAAAGACCAAGAATAAATGTTCAAGATAAAGTTCCCATTAATGTTTTAGTTATGGTATTCCCTTTGTTCAATCCTTAGATAAACTTACCAACCGAAAAGTCTTGTACAATAACAGCAAGAACCAGAACAAGTGAATATTTTCCATGAGGAAATTTCGGGTCTTTCCGTCAAACTGTTGGAGTATCGAAGGTTAACGATGACGTGGCGGAATTCCCGAATATTTTCCAATTGACGGTCGCCTTGACAGAACCGTTAACCGTAGATAGCACGATTTTGAACCAGGAAAAAATAGCAGTTCCGCCAGTTGGGAAGGAAAAGCCTGTTTAAAACATATTGCGAATCGAATAAAACCGCAAAGAATGATAAGATAATATTGTCTGTTGTTTTTCATTTTTCACGATGAGTTACTGTTCACCATGCAAAATGTTGAAACGAAACAGTGGTGCTACATTCATCATAATTATTAAAATGATTCATTTCAATTCATAAATTGCCAAGTAGAATATTGCATCAGACTTGATGCAGCTCACTTCCTGCCAATATGTTTACGTACTAATCTGAAGCTCAATTTATCTGATCAAAATTTCATGATTTTGTTTGTTTTTGTTTTGTTTCAGGTATTTGAAGAGATTTGTTCTGTAGACGAATAAGTGTTGCAAAAACATTTTTTTCTAAAAAGAAAAGTTAGGACCATGAACTTGAAATTTGAACGACATCTCATTTTTCACAATTATAGAGTGCAGGCTCTCAAGGGTACCAGAATCCGTTTCCGTGCATTAACCAAGAAGAAATATCATTTTTTGACAATTTTCGAGGATAGAGTCTCAAAGCGTCTGGACCCGACCTCGTAGAAATCTCATTTTGACAATTTCCAAGTATAAGGTCCCAATGCGTTAAGAAAAATTGGCCGTACATTTACGATGAAGAAATCTCATTTTTGACAATATTCGAGCACAGGGTCCCAAGAGATCTAGAGCCCGTGCAAGTACATTTACGATGAATGATACGACTTTACAATATTCAAGTAAAGGGTCTTAAAGGGTTTAGAACCCGAGCCCGTATATTTACGATGAAGAATCTCCTGTTTGACAATTTGCAATTAAAGGGTCCTTAATGATCTAGAACCCTTGCCCGTATGATGAAGATCTTGGAAGGTTGCCAACAGGCTAGATTTTCTAATTTACTTTGTGTTGTTGGCGACTTCATTTCTCCATAGGTTCATGCTTTATTACCGTTTGTTTTCGTGATTCTATTGAATCTGTTTTTGTCCTCAGCATCGCCATCAAGTTCCTTGAGCTTAAGTGTCCTTGAAGGCTGTTGACTCTTTGATATAAATACTTTTCTGTTTTGAACAGTACAGATGTAATGATCTGTTTGCTATCGTTCATGTTTCAATAGGCCGTTTTATCAATATTTGATAGGGACTATAATGTTTTCACCAGTTTGTTGTGCGTTCCATACCGGTGGCTTAGGGAAAAAGCAAACGTTTGACAAGTTTAATGTAGATAGTTTGTGTGGCGTGAGTATCGATTGCATCGGTCAATTTTGTTAATGGCCATCAATTTATAATGATTGTCGCTTGTAAATTTGGTACATTTTACACAAAATTAATACAACAAACAATTTCGCCAATGACTTTTATATTGTTGCTAATTTTATAGTGAAAGAAAACAGCCCAGTACTTTAAAAGCAAGGAAAATATAAAAGCCGAAACTCGGTACGAATCCACAGCAGCAAAACGAACCCCCGAGACGTCACACAACAAGAAATATCTGCAAAAGAAGATGAACAGCCAGAGTTTTCGTGGATTTACATATCAGGTAACAATGGTTAAATATGTGTGTAACTTCAAGTTGCTTAAAACGTACGAACAGACGGAGCATTAACGAACTTTAAAATTGCTGCATTAAGATAGCATTGTTAGATCCCCTAATGCATCAGCGTGTCCTATGCATTAACATATGAGATTTATGAAACTCGTTCTCAACTCGTTTCATAAATCTCATATCAAATGGAAACGAATGTGAAATTCTGTTTGACATCAATTTTAAACTCAACTCATTTGTTTTAATTCCTTCTTTGTCAATAGTAACCGAATAACGGCTTAAAGAATTTCATTTAAGGTCGCGATGAAACATAGTTCCCAAATGTGTACATAACTTTACAGTAATGTCAACTTTGCAAATTAACATCGCAATGCGTGTTTGTTATAAGTAATGCAAGTGAGACAACGTTTTTAACACAACGACCTAAACAACTGGCCTCACCAGACAGACGCGTCATAGCAGAAAGCCGCGTCATAGCGCGCACAAGTACAAAATGAAGGTCACACATGTTTCCCAGCCAGACTACTCACTGTCGCAGTCTGAAACGATTCTTCTTCGTTGAATGACTCTTAGTTGACTGACGTTGTCCTCTTTTGGAACATCATTGATGTGAAAGTGTTCTGCATACAAATCAAGTTACAACCAAATATTGTGTGAAGTCGCCCAAGAATATGCATTGATGAGGCCATGTTCGTGACTGTTTTGGAGTTCGATGTTGTAACCAGTCGTTGTCAACTGATTCTGTTGACATTGTGCTGAGGCGAGAGCCATGGCTCCTGAAGGGACGGATAATATGCGCGAAATATTCTTGTGCTGATCAGAGAAATTATTTACAGATTGTATATTTCTATGACATGTTATCTGCATGATTTGGTTGGTATTCGCGGTAACATTAGGCCTAGTTGGCTCGTCAGATACCTGTTTCAGACGGTTTCCTTGCATATTAATTGCAAAACCAACTCCGTCAATCTACACTGTGTATTCATTTGGTCCTTTATCAAGTAGGATTTTCGCGGGCCAACTGTTGTCTATACTGATTATATTATTGATTGTGAAAGTAGCCATATTTTACGACTTATATTTTAAAAATTGTAGTTACGTTTACAGACTACGTCACGCGTATTAACAAATACGAAATGTGAATAGACTGACCAATCAAACCCCGCCAAGGCGTTATTACACGTTTGTTCATAACAATAGTTGTTATTACACTCCTAAGAGGGTAGTCATGTGATAAACATGCGTAACAAATCAGTTGTGGAAGGTATAGAATACCATTGTGGTAGTAACTCCTGCTTTAGTGACAGGTGCCTATCGTAGCCTTTATGCATCACATGTTCATGTAATTTGTGTGTTTGTTTGTTTGTGTTTTACGTCCTTTTAACAATTATGGTTATTTCAGGATGTGCCAGGTTATTGGTGGTGGAGGAAAGCCGGAGTTCCCGGAGGAAAACCACCAACCTACGGCCAGTACCTGGCGACTGCCCCACGTAGGTGTCGAACCCGCGACCCAGTGGTGGAGGGCTAGTGGTTGCCAAAGGTCATACGCCTTACCATTTGGCCACCGCTTCCCCATGTTCATGTAAACGAATCCTACTGAATGTATATAATTCAAACATCAAAAAGGTACCACATCTTAGAATTCGTGCACGATCATAAGATTCGACTTATCTGGATACCCTGCATCATCTGAAGAAGGCGGTTCTTTCTTGCATTTGTTTGGGAAAACATGGGAATACATGTGTATAAAGGCGACTGATGTTGACTCCCTGCAGAATCGGAGGTTTTCTTCTGTGTTTATAAAAGAAACGAAAGTTGGTCTGCAAAGGCCCCAATTGCAACACTTGGGATCTTTTTCGTTTTCTGTCATTCCTGTTTACTTTCTCCCCTACTTATCTTTCCCACAATATGTGAACCGGTAATAGCAATATGTCTTTAATATCTTGGCATGTTTTGATATAAATTGGCTTTGTAGCAGAGTAGAATTAAATTGAGGAATGAATCTTGCTTTGATCGATTTCATGGGGTGATGAATTGAGTTGGTCTTGAAACAAATGCTGCGAACGAAGCAGTTCATGTTAAACCAACTCAATTCTTCACCCCATGAAATCGACCAAAGCAAGATTCAAATCTTATATTTCAATCAACGTGTGTTTGTTCAATAATTGGAACTTGTGAAGTCCGTTCTGATAGTTTGTCCCAGGTTCTGGAGCTTGTGCAAGTCTTCGAATTGACGTAATGTTAACAAAAACATAGTCCGTCATTGAAGGACCATTATACAACATGAAGGTGTACGTTGTTAGTTGGATACAGCCAAAGTATGTAGAAACAATACACAAAACCATATTTTAGATATATAATATCTATTTTTTGTTGATGAATTCATAAGATATTAAATTTTCTGACGCGTCATTGCGGAAAAATACTGTCTAGACGCGGTGTGCAGGCTCAGCTGTGAGTCTACGGCAGCCATCTTTTTACTGTGTCGAAGTGGGGAACCGCTAACTTTCAAGGTTCTACATCTTCTGGAATCTGAAGCTGCAGTTATTGAATATCGAATTAGACAGGAAACAAGACGGGGCTTGAATGGACGAAACAGTTTGATATGGCAGTTTGCTGTTCGACTGTATTTTATATATGACGACACCACATGGAATGGACGTGTGATCCACGTTGTTTCATGACTTTCGATTTGTATCGGGGTTGACACTGACACGAGAGGCAGAATGGATAGATAGAGGGAGAATTTCTAGGGCAGTGCATGACTTACTACCGCTAGTAACCGTAAGCTTAACATATTTTGCTGATTAGTCGTTTTTGGTTGTTTGAACATGTACAATATCATCAAAAGGTATCTTCTTGGTTTAAACATGTCAATAGTTATCTCCCTTCGCAAAATCATACGCACAAGCAATGTTAATCCGGTCAAATTCATCAGCAAATGAAACGGGTAATATTTGGTAGTTGCATTGAGTACAACATGAGTAGGAATTAAAATATTATGCTGTACAATTGTTTTTCCTTCGATAAACATATGCTAGAATCTTTTTGCAAGAATATTGCATTTTACCATATGCGCACACATACAAACCGGATGCATCTATATTCCTTTAATCTTGAGGCAAATATTGAAAAAAAAATGGTTTCAGAGCAGAATACAAGAACATTAAGACATATCCTTTTAACCCTTTCACAAATTCTGATATTTTTTTCTGTATGCGTGGTAGGAGATGCCCTACAGATTTACACACGCAAAAACATGGATAAATAATATATCCGATACAGCAAAATACCACTAATCCATAAAACTGTTATAAACGTTGATGCATATAATTTAGCCATCCATGTATTTCAATTTTGTCTAGATACCAATTATCAACGTATCTAAACTATACACACTATTAAATTTAATGATGAATTAAGCATATAGGCGAATGCATATAATTCATGAGTTGAAATACATGTTGAAAGCAATATCTATATGTTTGTATGCATATACATGTGTATTTATTTCCCATCCACTAGCCTAATGTGTCAAAATGTATTTACACCATATAAAAAGTAGAAGACTCACTCGTAGATTTTTTTAGTTTCCGAGGTCTCTTTTGAGTAGTGATACGGTTCGTAATTTTCATACTTCACTCGTAAATGTTAATTGAAACTTAATCAATATCCCTCTTATTTCTGATACCGTATAGCGGGTTTCTTGCGCGGGCTAATTTTTTCGCGATTTTGACCCAAAATTAGATAATGTTATTTTTGAAACAAATTCATTCCATAAAAGTGATATTTTTACTAGTAAAAAATATCACTTTTGCTAACTTGACAAAACACAAGACAAAACAAAAGATTGCAAGAGGTCCATCTGGTCAAAGCCTGGTTAGCTTAAGGGTACGCAGGCGTCTGAGGGAAACTCGACGTTTAATTTGTAACGTTTAAATTAACTTCATTTTCATGAAAGCCAGTAGACTATGCAGGTCAGTAACTCTAAATATTTGATCGGAGAAAACATCATTTCAAATTAAACACGGTGTCAGCGTCTCCAAGTCCCAAGTTAGGCTAAACGATAAGTTTAACTTACATAGATGGTGTTGATAGTTTATCATCAGGACAAGTGGTCACACACAACTGCATTTCCCCACCATTTTAGATGCCGTGCTTCTCAACAATGCGTAGCGATCTGAGTTGAATTAAATTATGACTGTAATTCGGCTTATGTTATCAAAATATTAACTTAAGTGCCTTCTTAGCTTAATTAAGTAACAAAGTGAATTTAATTATGTCTTTTACATTTTACTTTATTTCATTTTTTTTTTCAGAGTGAACTATATTTTGTCGCGTAGGGTTGTCTAGACATGGTAGTTGCAAAAGGATTCAGATCAAGTATTGTCAGCTTGATGTGTAGTTTAAAAAAAATCAAAATATTAGACACTTCGTGAAACATATTTGTTATTCCTGAAAACACTGTTAGATATCTTCTATTTACACGGATTATAATTTCGCGATCTGGACATGTAAACTAAATTGTCGCGATGAATAAGCACAGAGACAGGACACACGGAATAAAATGTCAAATAGTCAAATGAATGGGCTTTGTGGCAGCATATTGAATGATAATATTTGTATTTTGTTAAACAAACCATCAAAAAAAAAAGATGTGTGATATGATATATATATATATATATATATAGACATAATTACTTTTTTTGTATATGAACGGTCACAACCGGATTCGCGCTATTTCATGACAACATTACGGTTAAAAAGGTTGTTGTCGCGGATCATTATTACGCTTATTATTCTGCGGATCATTTTTTTGGCGATCACGTTATTGTCCTGCGAAATTGCGAAAATATCATCTCCGCAGAAATATCATGCTTCACGGTATTTTACACATTAAAAACTGTGCTAGAAGAGGGAACAATGCACAACAGTATGAAGCTTTGATCGAAAGTTATAATTAGGGGCATTTACTGTTTGAATTACTCAGTCTCTGATAGTGAAGAAGGGAAAATATTAATATTATATAGAGCCTTCATGCATGAAGATGGTACGATGATGGGCGCCAATATCCTCCGGGACCTTAGTTTTGCATGAACGGCGGGCAACTACAAAGCAGACCAGAAACCTAAATTGGATAAATGTAATAAAGGTTACCTACCTTCTCTTTCTCTAACGTGTGTCGTTTCTAGCATCTGAGTGTTTCGCAGTTTATTCCTAGAAGGATGAAACTGCTGGATGGTGCATTGTACTTTATTTTTGGCTTGCTGTTTCTATAACAATATTATCAAGGTTCATCAAGTGATGGATTTCTCATTTGAGAAAACACACGGTTCGTAATACTTTACACGTTATTACTAAGTTGAACTTTACCAGTAATCGTTTTATTTCTGATATTCCTATAATTAAGTTTTTTTACGCAATTCTCTCCCTTATGTTTCAAAAGTAGAACTATGTATAGACCAATTCATCCTCGTTACCCAGGGGTTTCGCTCACTTTCTTTCGCTCTCTACACCCCTTGAATATGCCATAGCAAAATTGAAGGGACGCGGATAGCTATTTGATTGGTATCAGATAAAACAAATACCTGACCAATAACTAGTATGGACTGGTCCTTTGAAGATTACAAAGGAGCGACGCCCGACTTCAAAGCCTGTCATTTTTAACCGTTTCACGACCGCGAGATTCCTTGGATGTACATGAAAGGACCAAAGTTGTTTTCTCGTCTCATCCACAAGGCGCTGCGCTTCAATTTTGCTATGAAATATTCCAGGGGTGTAGAGAGGGAAAGTAGCGTAACCCTTGGATATCAAGGATGAGACCAATTTGGATTTCCACCTTTCGAGCCCCTATCACCACCGATGAGTCCCAAAAGGACAAAAAGCTGCATGATGTAGTTGCATTGATTTTTGCATGCTGTATATATTTCCAAATTTTAAAGGTGCAGTCCCATGTTTGTCTCTTACGCTCATTTTTCAGAGATCGGAAAGCGGTACCATATGACATATGGCAACAGCAGATTTTGTGTTTGAAGGGTAAAGGTCATAACCAGTCAAAAACCTGTAAACATATTAGGACTTCATTTAAGTAAAAAGAACTGAAGATAAGGGCCACGGTTGGACGTGAAGCATTTTTGGAAGATACACTGCATAAAACTAGATGGCATTTTCGAAATTGTGCAACCAAAAGATGATTTGACGAAGAAATATTGTAACACTATACTGAATTCTTAAGGGGATTTACTAATTTGACTGGAGTGCGAGATTAAAAACAACCAATGGCGATGGAAATCAACAATAGATGAAAGATATCACTGGTCATCAATTAACGAAACATAAAAAGATGAACGCATCGCACACATGTGAGTACACCTATGTTATTTGGCAATATATACAGTATGCTTTAAAAGGAATTGCACCCCATTATACAGCGGTTTCGTTTTTTTAGGACTCATCAGTGATGCTAGGGTCCAGAAAGATGGGAATATAAATCGGTTTAAACAACTGAAAACAGAGAAAGGGATATGCGTGAAACTCCTTAACTATATGAGGTATGGCGAAAATGCCAACAAAATGAATTGCACTGTACCTTTCAGCTGTTTCGACATCCTAGGGAATATCAGTGATACTAAGGGCTAAAGAGGTTAACATCGATATCTGTTTAAACTACTGATAAAACAGAAATGGAGGTGTGTCAAACCCCTAGTTATATGAAGTGTGACGAAAATGCTCAAAAGGGATTATACTATACCATATAGTTGTTTTGTCCTACTAGGCCTCATCGGTGATGCTAGGAACCACGAAGGAGGAACAGAGTGTATCGGTTAAAACTACTGATAAAACAGAATGGGGTACGTAAAACCTCGAATTAATTTGAGGACAGAAATGCAAAAATGGGCTATCGGTGATGCAAGGGGCCAAAACGTTGTAGAAGTTTAAGGGAGGCGCGTAAAACCGTTAATTATAATTATAATGTAAATTAAAGTTCTAAAAGCCTTATAAAGTTTGGGACATTACCGAAAACGGAGGAAATCAGAACAAAACCCCAAGAGAATACCGAAGTGTCAACAAAATCGTGATTCGAACTCAAAATCGATAAAACTAGAGCAAAATATGAGACACTTGAACAAGAACAAAGAGAATAAGACAAAACGTTCCAGTAGGGTAAGCGGTCCATTTTTCATCGATGACACCCGCAAGGTAATTATAGGTCGAATCCATGTAAGCTCGCATCCTCACAACGAGAACATGGGTAGTGACGATAATGTGACTTACATGCCACGATTCATAGATTTCAGTTGTAGTCTCTGGTTGATCAGCAACAGAAGTAACATCAATCGCATGATATGATTTTGGAAGGCGAAGGAGAATAATGAAAGAGAAAGAAATTGTATAGCCGCCAAGAGACTTTTCTTTAGGTTTATAAACTAATGCATGGGTACCATGACACTTCTTTAACAGAAGGCTTTTTGACGATTGACGAGAACAAACGAACAAGAGGTTATAGTCTTCGATTTGAAAAAGGAATGTCTAAATTGAACTTAAGAAAGTATTCCTTTAAAGAAAGAGTGGTCAACCATTGGAATTTCCTGCCAAATCACCAACAATAAAAACGTTTGAAGCCCGGCTGGATAAACACTGTTGACAAGCAGAAATGTTTCTATAATCATGATCTTGACAAAAAGGAACTTATTCACTGTCGTGGCGTCAGTCTAGAGGCTGGCCTTACATATGATCTGGATATATTGGCTTTTGCCTGCGCCCAGTATTATTACATTATAGATTATTATATCACAGATTATTATTATAAGATGATTCCATGGCAGGGCAACAATTAAACAATGAAATCATCATGGAGGAGATTGACAATAGAATCATGGTGATTGAGTGACTCCAATTTATATAAATTGAAAGACTTGCCTTCTTCGAGATCTAATGGAACTTGTGGTAGGTATTGGAAGTTGTGGGTGGTAAGTATTGGAAATTGTGGTAAGTATTGGAAGTTGTGGGTGGTAGGTATTGGAAGTTGTGGGTGGTAAGTATTGGAAGTTGTGGTAGGTATTGGAAGTTGTGGGTGGTAAGTATTGGAAGTTGTGGTAAGTATTGGAAGTTGTGGTAGGTATTGGAAGTTGTGGTAGGTATTGGAAGTTGTGGGTGGTAAGTATTGGAAGTTGTGGTAGGTATTGGAAGTTGTGGGTGGTAAGTATTGGAAGTTGTGGTAGGTATTGGAAGTTGTGGTAAGTATTGGAAGTTGTGGTAAGTATTGGAAGTTGTGGTAAGTATTAAAAGTTGTGGTAAGTATTGAAAGTTGTGGTAAGCATTAGAGTAAAATGTACTATTGCATCAATCATAATGGCTCTACTATATAGAATATGATCAACGATTTTCTGATACAAGTAGTAACTTCCCTGTCAAGTGTTTTGCATAGACTTTGCGGCCACCAAAATGGACACTCATTTTGATGCTGTGCATTTCCAATTCCTACATGGCAACATTGGTAAAGCGTTCGTTTTTCGATGTAAAGGTCCCTAGTTCGATCCATGCATTTTCTGTTTCTTTTTTATTTCAATTTTCAAACATTCAAATTTCGAAGAAAAATATTCTGTAAAATACAACGCTGCATACCATTTCATTGTAATACTTGTACCCTGTAACTAAATTGTTATTTAAGGGGCTGTTCGGGGGGGGGGGGGGGGGAAATCTTTATTTGCTAAAATTGATTTATATATGTTTAAAATACTTCCTTATGAAAGATAGCGATTCAAATTTTGGTGAAATTAACTCCCTTGAAATAAAAATTATAATTATATTAACGAAATCCTAAATCGTCACCTGACAGTCTAAAAATCTCAATTGATCCACATCAGTGATGTAATATCACCGCATGCGCGTCATCAACAAGGCCATTGTAAACATCGCATCGGTGACAGCTTGATTAGATCATTATTTCAGGTTGTTTTTTTTTACAAAATTTCAATAATATATATATATATATTTATTCTAAGCTACAGTCGTACCGGGAAGAATTTGCAACGCATTGCTTCTATTTTGGCAGCATTACGGACGGGGAGCCTTAAGAAGAGGTACGTCATCAAACATGCACACGTTTCAAAGATAAAGATAACAACACAAGGTAATATACATATATATTGTTTTAATTATACTGTGATATATACAGCCGCATATATATATATGTATATATATAATAATAATAATAATATAAAACAATCATATATTCATAAATCTAACTTCTACGTACAACTTTATATAGTAACAATAATACTGTCATGGTGAAGGGTACATCATACGTCATTTCCTGCATTGTTTCAAAATTTGTTTTTAAATCTCTTTCTTAATGATTAGAAGCGGGTCACATTTGACAAATATTTATATATTTCTGAAACAAATTCTTAAAATTTTAGCGAAAGCTGTCATCCTTAGTCTTGTTGCCAATTGTAAGAAACGATGGTCTTTGTTTAACAATCTTCATCATATTGAAACACATCGTTCATGACATATCAATCTTAAACAGAACAACCGTACTTCATCCGTTCAAGGGGATATAACTCTAGCCGACACTTTCCGAATTGCAGTATATGTTTAATATTTCAACTCACATAAAAAAAATCCGAAGACCCTGCCTCTCAAATTCATACCCAAGCTAAGAATAAATCGTATATAATTGATCGTAAACAAAACCTAGTACTAATTTCAAAAATGTTAGTTAAATTTATACATTCCCCGTGGCAACGTACAGGCTTACAGCTACAGGCAGTAAGTCTGATATATAACATAGCTTTCTTAACTTAACAATTTATCGAATTCGTGATACGTATGAATTTATGATACCAAAATTCTGTGTAAATATAAAAATAATACTGTTAACATCCAACTCCCAGTTTAACACTCTTACTGGAGGGTCCTCGATACCCCAGGGGTTACGTTAACTTTCGCTCTCTGCACCCATGGAATATGTCATATCCTAGGGGTTCAGGGAGCATCAGTGAGCATAACCCCTGGAGTATCGAAGATGAGACTTGAGCAAACCCATTGGTTTTCATTAAACACTGTACAGAAATACATTGAAGAGTAACTCCTAACGAAAATTGAAAACATCAGAAGGTGAAAATTGTTTTTCATCATTGCATAATTTTCTGTAGCTCCATGACTAGGTACATTAGTTTATGTAACTTCTTTTTTTAACCTAAAAACATTTTATAACTACCCATATCAAGTTGTCGTTGAGTAGTTCCATCTTTACACACACTACTTCAATCCTTTGCGTAGGAAATCTGTAAACACAGAAATTTTCGCGGTGGGAAATAAATGCTCGCATTTTTTCGCATTGAGTAAATCAATCGAAAATATCAACATGCGAATATTCATTTATATACTTTATAGATGAAAGATATATAAGAATATAAAGATTTCAAAATCATTACCAATGCGAACATTTCCACAACGCGATCATTATCACAACGCGATCATTTCCACAACGCGATCATTTCCGCGATCATTTCCACAACGCGATCATTTCCGCGATCATTTCCACAACGCGATCATTTCCACAACAGACATTTACCACAATCAGATTACAATATAAGAATTATTTTACAATATTTCAACCCTAAAGTTGTTCTAGTAGACTAAATAATATTTGTTGGTGTTTTATACAGTGTATATATAGTGTATCGTGAACGGAAGACACTAGCACGAATAATCAAAGTGTTAACGCCTTCCATTAAATTACAAATTAGCTCAATATAAAGCAGATTGTTAAAAGATAGTTTAAAAAAATAGAAGTACTTTAAAAAGTCATGGTTTGATAAAAAAAAAAAAAAATGTATAATGAAACACGTTGAATATAAAAAAAAATCAGATGAAATGAAATAGATGAGTAAATAAAGAATAATTGATGAAAGGGGGACACTATTGTATTTCCTCCTTTAAATAATTTAATGAAAAAGTTTAAAAAGGCAAAAGTTAAACATACAAGGCACGTTTCAGAAAATACCAGGATTTTGTAATGAGCTACATGTAAATGTTTAAAACAAAATTCTCGTGTTCGATTTCCCGAACTTTTATGATAATAGTTGTTCTCTGTTCTGTATTTCTCGCCACTGCTGTGCCTTTACTTATCGAACATGAGCTAATATGAGTTGTTTGTTTTCAACCGCAAAAATGTGATAAAAACAAATACAACAATAGGGAAACTATCGTTTACCATCTCTGAAACCCTCAACAAAATCTCTCTTCAAAACAAACTTTGTCGCATTTTCGGGTATACACAAAGGAGAAAAATAATCATTTTTTATTATGACTGTGAGTCTACATGATAACTGTACACGTTAAGCATAAAATGTAAATCCTGTGACCACTTAATCTGGTATCAAACAGGTCCTAGAGAACACAAATAAATCGCATGATCTGGCAACGCTTGTAACCCATTGAGATAGGATTTTGAAGAGTAATTGTTCGGTTTGTTTAAGGTTTACGTCCTAATAACGGCTAGGGTTATTCAAGGACGTGCTAGGTTTTGTTGTTTGGGGACACCGGAGTACCCAGAGAAAAACCACCGACCTGCCGAAGGTACCTGAAGATTTCCCGACGTAGACCTTGACCGTGCAACAAGTAGGTCTGACTGTAACATGCATTGATTACTCAGCCATCGCGGCCCCGGAGCGTCATAGAACTCAAATAAGATTATTTACTGTTAATATGCTATTGACGTCATTTCTAATGCATACCAACAATGGGTAATACAATAATGTTTCAAAATAAGAAACATCAGCTGAGACTCATCCTTAATTGCATGCGCAACCTGTTCTTTCTATATCAATCAATATATCCACTAACAAGTTAACGAAAGCAACCTATTGTTTCCCGCTAACAAACGTATGACACTTGACACTTACCTATTGAGTTTTCAATAGCATGCTTTATGACATAGTGTTTGAGGCGGATTTGCCTTTGTGGTCATTGCCAAATAATGAAAATATAAAATAAAAAAAATATATGAGTTATTTCGAAATGAAAATGAAAAGAGTAGCTGTAATTATACAAAATGATCATGTCAAGATAGTACATTTTACAATAAGGAAATACTTTTGAAAAGTTAATACATGATGAAGCCAGCAATCTTGATTATCATTGCATGTTATACTTAAATTACATAATTTCACAACTAAGTTATTTTCTCAAATCATATATAATTTATGTTTTATATCATATCTAAGTTCATGTTTCGTTCATGTCTAATTTCCTATCTTAGTTTATGTCAAGTTTATGTCTAATTTCCTATCTTAGTTTATGTCAAATTCATGTCTAATTTCCTATCTTAGTTTATGTCAAGTTCATGTCTAATTGTCTACCTTAGTTCATGTCAAGTTCATGTTTAATTTCCTATCTTAGTTTATGTCAAGTTCATGTCTAATTGTCTATCTTAGTTTATGTCAAGTTCATATCTATTTTTCTATCTTAGTATATGTCAAGTTCATGTCTAATTCTTTTATTTTAGTATATGTCAAGTAAATATATATTTGTCTATCTTAGAATATGTCAAAATCATGTTTAGTTTTAAAACTTAGTTGATATCAAATTCAAGTCTAATTTACATTTTTGTATGTCTAATATGACATATTAGGTAAATCGTTCAAGTCTAATTTGTCTCCTATTTCATTCGTGTTTAGTTTATGTCATAACTATATAAAAGTTCATGTCTTAATTAATGTCTAATGAACCTTGCGTTCTTCCTCAAAATGTACGGATGAATTGTTACGTAAACATCAGCATAAAACGAACACTGTCATGCTTATGAAAACATTTTGTTCCATTATAGCATTTTCACATTCAGTGTCCAAGGTTTGTTTTCAAATCTTCATATTTGCGTTCAATAATCTGTTGAAAATGTCATATAAACTTAAAAAGGCGCGTAGAATCTTTCTGTCGACCTTATATTGGGAACCGCCTCCATTTTCCGTGAACGGGAGTATTATGGAAATTCCAAGTGTTCCTGATTGTGCACGACGGTATGGTTTGTGAAAATATTATGCTACCTGATCGGCATTTCTGTTTACGGAAAATACCGTTCCTTGGCATTTGGCATTTCTGTTTACTGACAATGCCGTTCCTTGGCATTTCTGTTTACGGAAAATGCCGAGGGTTCCCGATTTTGTTCGACGTTATGGTATGTGATTACATGTTATGCTATTTAATTCTGCGTGCTGAGTCCGGCACATCCGTATACAATGGAGGTGATTAGGGCCATACCGGAAGCTCCTGCTGCTAACCAGAATGACCAGGCATATTTGTATTCTTGGCCTAACGCAAGATCCTCTGACGTCACTACAGCATTGAAATCCTGGCTCGCTTTGATCCCAAATAGCGCCACTGCCACTCCGATGCACAGGACTGTAAAAAATGAACCGATTATATAAATCACTTTTATTTAGTTACTTTGACATAAGATATCGGTGTAATACATGTATATCGATACAAAAGTCTTATCATACAAAATTTGATTTATTATTGTACGTTAAACGCTGTCATTAGTTTGTGTTAACAGTCTTTACAGTGATTGACCGAAAAAAAATATGAAAATATGTTGATGATGTCATATACAAAGTACCTCTATTTTCTTCCTAAAAAGTTGTCACCTTTCATACATAGACCAATTTATTATGTAGTTTAATACTTTAATATATTAAAGTTTAAATAAGAAATATTTTAGCATTTCACTCAGCTACTTAGGTCACGGCAAACTAAAAATATATCACAACTAAATCACATAAAATATTACAGATATAGGTCACGGTAACCTTAAAATATGTCGCAACTATGTCACATAAAATGTGATAAATGTAGGTCAGGCTATCCTCGAAATGTGTCACAACAATATCACTTGAAATTCGACAAAAATTAAATCATAATAACCTTATAATATATCTCAATTTTGTTACTTGTAATATTACAAATATAGGTCACGGTTTCCTTATAATATGTCATAACACTATCACATGAAATGTTACAAATATACATTGTAGGTCACGATAACATTAAAAGAGATCGTCGGATGAGGTGTCGAGGTGACATTTCTTTCGCAACCACTGAAATGTCACAACTTTCAACGTGTACTGGAGATATAATTTATCTGTTGGGAAATCCGATTCAATTTGTTCCGGATGCTGTACGTAGTACTTAGAAGATGACACAACCTAGCAAATTTTAAACACATCATACGACTAACTTAGTACAGAGAAACATCACCGAAAACTGTCATCTGTCAATCATTCTGAGAAAGAGGGAATGGAGTGAAAAAGACCCAAAGGGCCTTTATCTGACTCACAGAACGGGCAGTCCGATGTCTTCGTATTTGTATCAATAATAGGTATTGATAATAGATACCGTTTGTGTTAAGAATGCACAACAGTAACACATTCAACAGGAAAAGTAGTTGTTTACCTTCAGCATAAACTATATGCATTTATGCAGGAATTTGTTTTTAATTTGTTGAACAAGTATAGTTGATATATTTGTATATGTACACCGACAGTTTTCGCCGCAGTTTCACTTTCGCCGTCCATAGAGAGGGAAAATTTATCATGATAGTGAATACAGTACACAGCATACATTACACAGTAATAACAGGCGAAGGGAGAAAGGCATCCTCGATTATCCAGGGGTTACGCTCACTTTCGCTCTCTGCACGAACGCGAGCGTAACTCCTGGAGTATCGAGGATGGTAAAAGGGATGAGTACCATATTTAGCTATTGTACAGCACCTCAATGATAAGTCTTTTGTGGAATCCATCCTTTAGGCGAATATATTTTCTACCGCTAAATGACGCCCTTTCACTGAGTAAATATTTCCTGGTAAAGAGTATGTACGAAATGTCCATGTCGAAATACTAATATAGTTAGCCATGAATATTTATCATGAATTATCTCGATCATTCAGTCACTTCTTCTCTGACTATCAATTCTTTTAAAAAGAAAATTAATAAAATTCAAACACCTCCAAGGGACATTTCGGAAGACTTTTATCACCTGTAATCCAAGGAAACTAAATATATTATTGTGTCAATTACGTAATAATGCTAGCAATTTAAATTTTGATTAATTCAATGATCACATGATAGTTGATCCATCTTGTTCTTGTGGCGCATCTTGTGAAAATGCTGAACATTATTTCTTCTTCTGTCCACTTTATACTAACTACAGACATTACTAATCATTTTGGATATTCATCTGTTGATCTACTTACATCTAGTAATGCTTATCTTTCTACTGATGATAATTTATTTATTCTCTCAAAAGTTCATCAATACATTTCTGCTACTAACAGATTTAATTAAAATTAGGACTGTTTTCTTTGCCTCTTATACTTATATTTATTTATATGTATATATATATATATATATTTAATTTTATTTAATTTTTATAATTATATAATTAATAGGCTTTTGAGTAAGGGCTTGTGTGTGTGTGTGTGTGTGTATGTGTGTGTGTGTGTGTGTGTGTGTGTGAATACTTATTTATTATGTGTGTATGTGAGTGTGTATGTGTGTTATGGAATGGTTGTAAGTGTATATGAGTGTGTCTTGTTGATATATGGACTAAATCTATGCTTCTTGTCAATCAATACCGGATAGGAGAAGACTTGTATAGGCTAAGCCTGTTGTCTCATCCAATTTTGCAACTATTTTGTCCAATAAATTTTGTTGAAATCGAATATTTATCAGTCAGAACAATCAAGAAACATCCTCGAAATTCAGGGGTTACGCTCACTTCTCGTTCCCAGCGGCCCTAGAATATGTCACGACAAAATCACACGTATACGGGTTTTAATTGGTTGCAAGTAAAAAAAACAACGTATACCTGTCATTTGAAGATTACAGAGGAGCAACACCTGACCACAAAGCCAGTCAATTTTAATGTACATCAAAGGATCAAACTTCTAAAAGTCTACTTGCATTCTCAACATGTTGGCGCGTACATGAACATAACCTTAAATTACGCCATAACCTATCCCTTAACATCCTTGATATCCAGGGGTAACGCTCACTTCGCTTTCTGCACCCCTGGAATATGTCATAGCAAAATCGAAGACATGTGACTAGCTATCTGATTAGTCTCGGGTAAAAACAAACTGATCAATCGCTAAGGCTGATACCTGTCCTTTTAAGCGATCAGAGACACCAGAGTTTTAAAGTCAGACAATGTATTGTAACACTGTCACACGATTCTTTTGATGTACATCAAAGGATCAAACTTGTCTTCTCCTCTCATCCACAAGGCGGTGCACATGGAGTCTTCAATTTTGCTATGAAATACTCCAGGGGTGCAGAGAGCGAAAGTGAGCGTGGCCCCTTGAATATGGCGGATGATCCGCGAGGTGCAGCGAAAGTCAGTGATGCGTAACCCCCGGAATGTAGACGATAGACCAGATCGTGTTCTATGCTTTTCTTGGAAAATGAAATGGTTTCAACAAGATTTTCCCAGTAAGGACCGCGTTGGTTAATCCAAGTATATACATCCCACACTTACATTTTAAGTGTGTGTATGTAAAAGCATTTGATCATTTCCTGACATATAACTAGTAAGTGTACATGGAAATGGTTAACAAACTGTCACGATACATTCAACTTTTAACATGTTTGCCTAACAAAACGAAAGCGGATGTTTAAGTACAATGTAATCATGGGGAAAACACATAGTTGTTTTATTTATGTAAACAATAATCAGGCAAATTCAAATAAATTGTTTCCACCCAAACAAATTACTTGAAAAGGATAGAATCGTATCTATTTCATTTGTTTCAAATTATAGTCTCACCGTTTTTCTTCTATATATACAGGGCATGAGAAACTATTTTTTTTGCTAGGTTATTTCTAATTCTTTTAAATTTGGCCATTTTGAGGGGAATTAGAACTGCTGAAAATATTCCTTATACATTGTTATGTTGCAAAAAAAAACACCATATCTAATATCATATATCCGGGTCAAATTGGAATTCTTTTTCGTATGAGACAACAAAGAGCGCTGAGACTCTCCACCTTAACACTAACGACAAAAATAAAATCCTTGAGTGTTATCCGGAATCGGGAAAAAAAAGTTATTTTGAGCTAGAATCGATGTCCCTGTGTATCGTTTATTGTGTTAACGAAAACGGAATAGTAAATAATGACAGTAATTTTACAAGGACAGTAATATTACTTGTACTGTCAGAACTGTAATTATTTAGCAGTCCTTGTATTACAGCGACTATATAGTCAGCTTGTAGCTAATCCTGGCTGCAAAGATTTTTTCTCAAACCCATACAACCTGCAGCTCTATAACATAGAACTACAGCGACATGTCATCAGTCGTTTATGGTACGTTCTTTTCCCATTGGATTTTATGTTATTCAAGTTCTTAAAAGAAATTTTCCTGACATAGTTGTCAGTTAATAATTGACGAAATTTTCCACTGTGTTAGAAAATTATACAGCGTTTCTATTGGTAATGTTAACATAATTAACCTTTTCCTAGAATTCTTATCATGATTGGCCACACCAATCATTTTACGTTTTTTTTAAATTGTGTCTATGTGAATGACGTCAACGTATAACAATCATGCTTGGAATAACTGAGCCATGGATGATAAGACAAATATTTCCAGAAGAAACCTTGGATATTTTCTAAAAGAAAGTAAAGTTTTATCAAAACTGAATGTCAAACGAAGGCAGGAAATATAAAAAAAAAAGATACGTAGAATCCAAAAGGAAAATGACGCAACGTGAAAGCCTTATGGCACGTCACTGTATAGTGTACAGTATACATACATGCTATACAGTAAAAATAATAAGTAATACATCGCATTACGGTATTGAAAATATTTAACCAATTGTCAGCAGTAATTGTTTACAAATTCTTGACGGTTTAGATTGTTACGGAAGAGTTAATATTATGAAACGTGTGAGTAAGGGCGATAGGTGTGTGCGACCACACCTCTGCAGTTACAAAGCATCAATGCTAAACCATCTTGACCTTTGTTGTGCATGCGTTGTAGTATTGGAGTGTTTATTTGACAACAGGGAAGTGATGTGGCACCCTTCCCTCTACCATGCACAGACCACACCACTTGGCTCTCAGATAGGCTCAAATATCGTCTTAGGAGACTGCTTAAAATTCATGACCATCGTATGGCTGACAATTTATTTGTCTGTGCCATTGACATTACCATTTTTACCCCTATATAACTTTTGTAGACTCAACCATGCATTGATCTGGACGAGTCCATTAAGGTCTACAGTGGTGAAAGGGTTAAACATTATTAACTTCTGACAATTTGACCTGTTCTTCTGGCTGACAACAAATATCACATTTCTTGTATGGCAATGGCAAGCCATCATAACATTTAGGAGATAGCTTGTAAATTAAAAGAGATATCTCTATTAGTTTAGGAAATATAAATTAAAATTATTCTTTTTCAAGATATTATCAACATGGTCTTTTCCAGTTTATTACCAACATATTTCTTTTAAATAAACTATCAGCATATCATATTACTGTATACCATCTTAATATCATCAACTTTCAATCTTACAACAGGTGAGTATTAAATAATATCACAGTATACTAACAGTTTATATACATTTTCATTCGAGTCATTTACAAGACATCTTAATATTTCTGCATACTTACAACACAGGAGGAGTAGCCCTGCCACAACGCCTGCATAGTTACAGCCATGACATTGACAACACAGCGCAAGCGTGGCCACGATGAGCGCCAGGAGAGCCAAGCCCAGTCCCACTGACATCAGACCCTGTGTGGCCTTGAACCATTCTAAAAATGAAACAGAAAAAGCAAGGTCACTTACAGATATACATTTTGATGGTCTTGAACTACCGTGCGACATAGGCGAAGAAGTCAAGAACTTACGTAACTTCCTGATGGCGATGAATTTAGCTAAAAGTGATAAAGGAAGGTCAATGTCAGATATTGAGCTTGTTTGAGCTTTAATATATTTTCAACCGATAGCGAAACCAATGTCAAATAACAGAAGCAAAGTCATGTTTAAAGAGAATGTGTAGAAAAAAAAAGATCGAAGTGAGAAACCAATATTGGGAGGTCCTGAACTACCCGGTAATAGGGAAACCTTCATAAATGACGGATGCCTATTATTGCGACGCTAAAATACTCGTGAACAGTCGAGCAAAAATACCAACGACCGCAGAGAGCATTATTTCCGTATCCGGTTGCAGTAAAGCAAGGTGGAGGACGTTATATTTTGGGTCGACCGTAATTTTTTTTCTCTTACAGCGACACCAATGTCAAAAATGTAGCGGCGACATTTGCTGAAGGGGTTCACGAAGTATTGTGGATTTGTATGGCGAAGTCATGTGTAAATCTTAGACCTGCAATGTCTAGCATTGACCTTGACCAATGACCATGTCGTGAGGTCAAAGAACCGACAAGGGTGGTTTTAGGGAGTGGGAGGGTAGAAAGGGGTATGTAAGGGGCAAATTGTCTGGTCGCTTGTTATTCACTCGGCTAAGGGGAGCTTTCTTCAGCTGAAGCGGTATACCTCTGGGTTAGTTAGCTGTAGTTCTCCGCCCGATTCCTAGCAGAGGCACTCGTTGAAACAAATGACAACTGTTACATTATTATACTGATATGTCAAGATTAATAATGGCATCAGTACATTAAAATCCCGAAGAAGAGTTCCAAATTATCGCTGTATTTTCGACTTGGAGTATGCTCCTTTATATGAAATAATATTATAGAAGATGAAGCAACGAATGTTTTATTTCTGGCCTAGAGTTACTTCCCTTGAAAAGTTATTCTTATTTCGTTTTGATGCTTTGCATGTATTATTCCTTGATAACAACACTGGTAAAGTGTATGATTGACATTTTATAGATACAGGGTTCGGTCCCTTTATCTTTATTTATTTATTTATTTATCTTTTATTCATTTCAAATACCGTAAAACGCATCTCGAGAAGAGATTAATATATGTAGAAAAAGACTTAAACAAATATTTCATCATAATAAGAATAGTAGTAATATCATTTAACTTGATTATACTCTTTATCTTAAAACTGGGCAAACACATGTACGATGTGTATAGAGAAACTTGTTTCTATAATCCTTGTAACCTAGATAACAAATGCGACGAATCTGATAAGATATAACGTAAACTGTACACCAAGATATAATCAACGTACTAGGTCCTTCACAAAATGGGAGTTTCGTGAGATTCGTATCGTTTAATTTTGGCACTGGGTCAGACATTTTTACTTCGTCCATAATCCCGTATTATAAGTCTATGCCTGGTGAATGTAAGAGAGCCTTGTGGATTAGTCACACTTTCGTATTGTAACAGAGAGAGGTTGGACTCGCGCCAAAACCCGATTGTACGTAGGAGGAAGTGAAGGGGGAGGTAAAACCAATATGGGTTCACAAAGATAGCATTATAAGTCAAGTCCGAAATATCTGGAGTTAAATGTAGGTGTGTCTTGTACTTATATATGAATAAAATATGTAATTCGCCAAAAGGAATAAGCAAGAGTCGGTATGTGTTAATAGTGTTAGATTACAGCTTGATTTCAAAATGTATAGCTCAAAGGTAAGGGAGATACCGATATGTTAAACTGCATTATTACTATTGCTGCTCTCGTGAAATGTTTTTTCATGTCCTTTCCAAGAAATATATTTCAAAGAAATTACATGTTTCGATGTATTTTATAAAATTAACGTTATTTGAACGCTAATTGTTTATAAATTGATATTAAAAAAAAACAAAAAAACAAAAACGCATGGGTTTGCATAAAAAACAAGAGGCCCATGGGCCTTAACGGTCACCTGAGTCTACAGTATTTATTTTTGTTGTTGAAATATGTACCAATTTGAGTAAAAAATAGTATAATGTTAACTTAACTTTGTCAGGACCATGAGCTGATCATTCCTAGACCAATTTTAAGTGAGATCGGCCTATTAGAACTTAGTAGCAAAATAGCGGCCATGGCAGCCAAATTGTATTTCTGATTGACCCGAAAAATAACAACACTTTGTCAGGACCATGATTCGATCATTCCTACAAAGTTTCAGTTCAATCGGCCAAGTAGATCTTTACTTTAAGTTTGAAATAGTTTACCAAAATGGCAGCTGTGGTGGCCATATTGGATTTCTGATCGACCTGAAAAATAACAACACTTTGTCAGGACCATGAGTCAATCATTCCTACAAAGTTTCAGTTCAATCGGCCTAGCAGAACTTGACTTTAAGTTTGAAATATGTTTTCAAAATGGTGGCCGTGGCGGCCATATTGGATTTATGATTGACCTGAAAAATAACAACACTTTGTCAGGACCATGAGTCGATCATTCCTACAAACTTTAAGTTCAATCGGTCCAGCAGAACTTGACTTTAAGTTTGAAATAGGTTTTCAAAATGGCGGCCGTGGTGGCCATATTGGATTTCTGATCGACCCAAAAAATAACAACACTTTGTCAGGACCATGAGGCGATCATTCCTACCAACTTTCAGTTCAATCGGTCCAGCAGAACTTGACTTTAAGTTTGAAATAGGTTTTCAAAATGGTGGCTGTGGCGGCCATATTGGATTTCTGATCGACCCGAAAAATAACAACACTTTGTCAGGACCATGAGACGATCATTCCTACCAACTTTCAGTTCAATCGGTCCAGCAGAACTTGACTTTAAGTTTGAAATAGGTTTTCAAAATGGCGGCCGTGGCGGCCATATTGGATTTCTGATCGACCCGAAAAATAACAACACTTTGTCAGGACCATGAGGCGATCATTCCTACCAACTTTCAGTTCAATCGGTCCAGCAGAACTTGACTTTAAGTTTGAAATAGGTTTTCAAAATGGCGGCCGTGGCGGCCATATTGGATTTCTGATCGACCCAAAAAATAACAACACTTTGTCAGGACCATGAGGCGATCATTCCTACCAACTTTCAGTTCAATCGGCCCAGCAGAACTTGACTTTAAGTTGGAAATGTAAAATGTTAACGGACGACGGACGACGACGGACAAAAACGGATAGCAATAGGTCACTTGAGCTAAAGCTCAGGTGACCTAAAAACCTTCATCTTAGTAAGGTTGCCATGTAGGAATTTTAAATGCAGGATATCAAAATAAGTGTCCCATTTTCCGGCAGAAAAGCTTATATGAAAGTTGACAGGGGAAGCTACTCTGAGCCAGAACGAGGGGTCCAAAGGGCCTGCATTGCTCACCTGTTATTGATATCACATTTGTAACCATATAGAGGACTAAGATAAAGATACAGACACAGTACCATTGCCTTGACTAAAAGTCATTCAATAGAACCTGCTAAAAGAGTTTGACTCCTGTGACAACAAGTCAACAAGTCAAAAACAAGAGGCCCCTGAAGGCCTGTATCGCTCACCTGAATATATGTTTAAAATAATTGGTATGAAGTAAAGATATAGCACTCCATGGTAGGTGCTGTATTTCAGAAAGGTCCATACTTGTACTCCGTACTTGAGATATAGCAAGAACAAACTTCAAACAGAGCCCCACCAATTATACAAAATTGAGTCCCCTTGACCCAAGGATGCTCCGGACTAAATTAGGATACAATCCCTTAATCCCTATGGTAGAAGAAAGGTTTCAAAAGATTTACCTCTATTTCCCCTATTGGGCCCCGCCTCTCTGCCTCTAGGGGGGTCAGACACACTGTTTATACAAAATGGGTCCCCCCTTCACCCAAGGGTGCTTCATACCAAATTTTGACAAAATCCTGCCATTGAAGAATTTGCTATGTTTCCCCTATTGGGTCCCTCCCTTATGCCCCCAGGGGGGCCACACTCACTGTTTATACGAAATTAGGTCTCTTTTGCCCAAGGATATATGCTCCAGACTAAATTAGGATAATATCCCTTAATCCCTATGGTAGAAGAAGGACTATAAAGGTTTTACCTCTATTTCCCTATTGGGCCCCGCCTCTCAGGTCCCAGGGGGGCCACACCCACCGTTTATACAAAATTGGTTCCCCTTTACCCAAGGATGCTCCACCCACACCAAATATGGACCAAATCCTTTCATTCCTACAGTAGAAGAAGGATTTTGAAGAAAATTTGCTATGTTACCCCTATTGGGCCCCACCCTTCAGGCCCCTGGGGGCCAGACTCACGGTTTATACAAAATTGGTTCCCCTTTACCCAAGGACGCTTCAGACCAAATATGGAACAAATCCTTTCATTCCTACAGAAGAAGAAGGATTTTAAATAATTTGCTATATTTCCCCTATTGGGCCCCGCCCCTCAGCCCTCAGGGGACCACATCCACCGTTTATACAAAATTGGTTTCTCTTTATCCAAGGATGCTCCACACCAAATATGGACCAAATCTTTTCATTCCTACAGATGAGGAAGGATTTTAAAGAATATTTTGCTATATTTCCCCTATTGGACCACGCCCCTCAGCCCCCAGGGGGGCCAACCCACCATTTATATAGAATTTGTTCCCCTTCTTCCAAGGATGCTTCTGACCAAATTTGGTCAAAATCTGCTCAGTCGTTCATGACTAGTAGCGTATTAAAGGAAAAGTTAACGGACGGACGGACGGACGACGGACGACGGACGATGGACGCTGCGGTATGGCATAAACTCACCATGGTCCTTCGGACCAGGTGAGCTAAAAAGGACATTAAGTTGAACAAACTTAATAGCAAGAAGTTACCAGCTAAAAATGATGATTCTAGGCCTTTCGGTTCTTTAGAACAAGCTGTTTGAAGTGTTTGGCATATTTGACCTATGTGACCTCGAAAGTAAGTCAAGGTCTTTTTCATTCTCAAACTGTGTTGGCTCTATACCAAGAAGACACTAGCCAACTATTTTGATTCTATACATTTTATTTCTTCAGAAGAATTAATTTGTACCATTTAACATATTTGACCCCTGTGACCTTGAAAGTAAGTCACTGTCATTTTCATTTTTAAACTTTGTCGGGCTCCGTCCCAAGAAGCTACCAGTCAAATATAAAGATTATATGCCTTTCAGTTCTTCAGAAGAAGTCGTTTGAAGTGTATGACTTTCCCCTCCATCATAACCATCAGTTCAGGCAATTTCAATCAAAAATTGAATATGATATTTTATATTTCAATATTGGGAGTTTTCAAATCAAAAGATTGATTTGGATAACACATTACTGCAATTTCAACAATACTATTCTGTTAAAATATTTCATAATTGTGTCTAAACCTCCAAAGATCTAGCAGAAAAAGATGCAATATAGAGCCATTTCAAATACATTGCAATATGTATTGATAAACAGAAATTGCAAAAAAATGGTGATTGCGATATCGTTGCCAACCTAAAACGAAATGCTACATTTTTCCAATTGAAACGTATTCTATTGGCCAATCTTTTTTAGATTCAAATTTCATTTTTAACATGTACATGTATAACTTTTCACATTTTACTTTTCATATTTAGGTCTTTTCACATATCACTTTTCAATTTCATAATTGTTCATTTCATGCATTTCCTATTTACATATGTTCACCTATAAAATTCCAATATTATACTTTTAATACCAGTTTAACATTTGATTTTTATATTTATAATTTTTAACGTCATGTTTTTTATATTCATAAATTTTCACTTTTACAGTTTTTTACCTTTATAACTTTTTTTACTTTATGTTTTTCTATTTACAAATTTTCATATTTCTTTTTCCTGTTTATCACCTTTACATGTTTTATTTTCACATTTTATAACTTTTCACATTTCTTTTTTAACAGTTAGAACTTTTCACAATATACTTTGCTATATATAATTTTCACATTTCTTTTTTCCTGTTTATCACTTTTACATATTTTATTTTCACATTTTATAACTTTTCACATTTCACTTTTCACATTTTGAACTTTTCACAATTTACTTTGCTATATTTAATTTTCACAATCCTTTTTCCTGTTTCTCACTTTTTCACTTTTAATTTTCACATTTTATAATTTTTCACATTTCATTTCTCAATTTACAACTTATCACGTTATGTTCTTCATGCCTACACTTTTTCACATTTTACTAATTTCCCTTATTCCACCTCTTTTATATTACACTCAAAGATAAGGGTGGTCTTCTTGTTGTCAACCCTCCAGTCTATCTACGATATCGTTATTAACTACCGTACAGAAATAATCCGTCCGTATCAAAAAATACTACGATAAAGAAGATCGCTAATTTGATCCCGTGTTTACAACGTGCCCTCCCCATGCTTTCAAAGATAAGTTCCGAGAAATCATTCTTTCTTATATTACCTCGCCGTGAGTTCAAAGCCTGACCATCACAAAGGGTGGTATTCCGTCTTATTTTGGTATCTTAAGGTGGTTCCACACATCGTCATCAGCGTCCATTTTCATAAAATCAACTCTACATAGTTGCATAACCATTATATGAAAGTTTCAACGAATTTTGCTGGTTAATTGCGAAAGTGGTGAGCCACCTTAAAGCATTTATCATACCTTACACATTGACAAAGAGACAAAATTTATCTGCACCCATTGACTAAATTAACTGAACTTTACTAAATTTGCATGTTTTTTACCTAAGCTTAGGTTAGCTTAATTTCGTTTCATTTAACTTAACGTACAATTTTTTCATCCTGTTTCAATCGGTGTTTAGAATGAAAAATACGAGTACGATTTATCGGGTAATTTAATAGAGCACATCAAAATCCGTCTTGATCGGTTGTAAGCTGTACCGGGATAATTTACTTTCTCTGCATGGATACTGGACGAATTGACTATTTTACAACAGATGACCCTAGATTAAAATTATTTTAACTGAGAAGCGGGTCTCACACTGTATGGTTACTACCACAAGCCATCCGAAAGCAAAACAGTAATCAAGTTATTCAAACCCGAGGGCTACAATACTGAAAAAGTCGAGGATCCATGAATTCTTGAGGACTGCTGCTCAGTATTAAATCGCGTGTGCTTGAACAATCATACCACAGCTCACAGCAGGGTTCAAACATGTTTTGTCGTATACCGTATATAAACCGTTGAAATAGACTGCTTCGCTGTCGTAAATTTTAATTCATATAATCACTGCGTATGAATTTTTGTGAAAAGTAATGAGTCCTAACGCTAAACAAAATAATCCCACGAACAAAAACGGCAAATTTTCTTTTTTCTGTGCCACTTGCGTCTTTACAAACAATACCTACATATTTAGAAGTGAACGTCTATCTTTAAATTTATTGAAGAGAGCAGACGAAATATAAACACAGCAAAGCACTTTCAACTAGTAGTTTCGCGCTAACCTGCGCGTGCCGCCAGTGATCTATGCCCAAGCAATTTCGTAAATGCGAATGTCTGGATCTTGTACCGAAAGATAGATCGTCGCATCATGTCGGTTATGAATAATCAATATTTGTTATTTATATGTAATTATATGTAATTGATCACGTTTTGTTAGCTGTGCCGTTTACGCAATGGAGGCGGGGGTGCTGTGGAGAGATATGGGGAGTATCGGAATATCAAAGCAGATTATTTGACAGTACACGTTTATTTTGATACAATAATTTCAAGGGCGTTGCCTAATAGGTAAGCTTCGTCCTTCCCTACCAAACCGCCGTCTCGCTCCCCGTATCCCAAGGCCCCAATTACTGGCCTCTCCTTTACACATATCCTCTCGTTTAATTCCATCTCCCCTCAGCTCGTCCCCTAAAGCGCCTTCAGCTCCTCTTATTTTTTTAACTCTCTTTCTTTCACTGTTTGTTCCCTATAACATAACTTTCATTTTCTTTTTCATCCATATTCTCTCACTTTCGCATGTCTCCTCCTGTCTCTTTCTCTTTCCTCATCCAAAATTTGTCCTTTAAGCTCATCTTCCCAAATCTTCATTGCCTACAAAACCCGAATTCTTCTCCCTACGACTCCCTTCCCCAAGTTTTTTCTCACTCCTCACCCAAATTATCTCCCTTTGGCTTAATGTCCCCTCTCAGAGTCTCGCTCTCTCTCTCTCTCTCTGTTCTCCCCCAGGTTCCCCTCTATTAGCCCACCCCTCTATAACCATAGAAACAATGTCATACAACAGCTGCAGTGGCTCCGAGCTAGAAATAGGCGGCCAATTTGTCGTCTGCTTTGATTTTGTTTGTTTGCGTTTTACGTCCTGTTAACAGCTATGGTCATTGAAGGACGTGCCAGGTATTGGTGGTGGAGAAAAGCCGGAGTTTCCGGAGAAAAACCACCGACCCACGGTCAGTACCTGGCAACTGTCCCACGTAGGCCTCGAACCCGCGACCCAGTGGTGGAGGGCTAGTGGTAGCAGAATGTCAGACGCCTAAACCACTTGTCGTTTGTATCGCTCCATCTTGTTTACAGCATGATGGAACATTGTTACGGTAACTGTGAGGGTCATGTAGAATTAAATCAAATTAATTTGTTTCCTCCAAATACCCTTATCCTGCCAAACTTTGTCGTTATGCAAACATTCCCTCCCTGTAGTGTCGAATTTTCTTCTAATTACAACGATATGTCAACATTCCTTCAAGTGTCAACATGATGTCAACATTCCTTTTAGTGTCAACAAAATGTCAACATTCCTTTAAGTGTCAACATTATGTCAATATTTCTTTTGGTGTCGGTAGTTGTTTAGCGTCAACATTCCTTCTAGAAATAACATTATTTTTGTTGTCAATATCGTTTTTATTGTCAACAAACCTTCTAGTGTCAACATTATGTCAACATTTCTTCTGGTGTCGGTCGTTTTTTAGTGCCAACATTCCTTCTATGTCAACATTTATTTTGGTGTCGATAGTCTTTTAGTACATTTCCTCTAGATATAACGTTATTTCTGTTGTCAATATCGTTTTCATTGTTAACATACCTTCTAGTGTCAAAATAATGTCAATATAATGTCAGCATTTCTTCTGGTTTCGGTAGTTTTTTAGTGTCAACATTCCTTCTAGAAATAACACTATTTCTGTTGTCAATATCGTTTTTATTGTCAACATACACATGTACCTACTAGCGTCAACATTATGTCAACATTCCTTCTAGTAATAACATTCTTCGTTTCTGATGTCAATATTATATTTGTTGTCAACATTCAGTCTAGTGTCAACAATCCTTTGATTGGGTTTGCATTTCTTCCCGACAAATGATTAGTTTAGTTCGCTAAGTTTATCACGCGACATTTCATAAATTTACCTCTTGAAAGTAAAAACACCGACTTCTATTTTGTTTTATGCTGTCACAATCTAGTTTTTTATGAAACGTTGTTGTTGGACGTTGGTACCCATTCAATTAAACTGCGTCTCAGATATATTTGTTCATAATTCGGTTATTTATGATAATAACGACAATGAACACTTTTACTTAACATACAGAAATATATACCTTGTTGTGTTATTTGTTTCAAATACTTGTATCATACTGTAAACAAACTTACTAGAAAATGTTAAAGAAAAAGTTTCATGGAAAACTGAAAATTAGGTCAAGGCGGTCGAGGGCCGCTAAGTGTCGTCTGCTTTTGAAGAAATTGAAACACTTTTGGTAAGTGTCATGTATAATGAGGTCGAAAATAAACAAGAGTTGTCAACTAAAATCTTAAACGTTGAACTGAACTTCAGTTAACCTGATTAAATACTAAGAACACACGGTCAATACCACGCTTTGAGGTACTTTATATGTAAATGAAAGAAGCGAAATGTATCATTACTGAGAGAAAAGTATTTGGTTTTTGCAAACCTTTTATAGTATAAAGTATTGCCTATTATGCTATATATATATATATATCCTATTGCTGTAAAAAATAAAAAGCAATAAAATATGTTTTAACTAAACTTCGCGGTCTATTGGGCTCCGCCCTCACCCTTTTTGGAGGCNGGGATGGGAGGGCACAACCTTTCTTCCTATTCATGTACCCAAAGGACACTTATTAATAATATCACTGAATTCCACTGGTAAATATTTGAAAATTATATTAAAATATATATAAAAAAGGAAACAATCACGAAACATGTTTCAAGGTGACCGCATAACCACCAGCTTGCATTTCGATTCAAGCCGAGGAGATAATAACACTTGTTTGGTTCCTATCAAGTTTCAACAGAATCGGACAAGCAGACGTTGAGGTGATGATTGAACAGTTTAGTTTATTTGTGAACTACGTCACATTAACAGCCTTAGTCATTTATAAACCAACCAGGCTTTGATTTTGGAGGAAAACCGGAGTACCCGGAGAAAATCAAACGACTTCCGGTTAGCACCTGGCGACTGCTCCGACTATCCGCGAACTAGTGATGGAACGCCAGAGACGGTACGAGTAGACGGTCAGAAGCCGTAGCCATTCGGCAACAGCGGCTCCCAAGATTGAAAAGAAATATGTTTCTAAAGATGGCCGCCATGTTGCCGATTTTAGACATATGACCATCCCGATAAGTAACAACGCTTGTTCTACATCATCTCAAAATTATTCCTGGCAAGCTTCCAATAATTCTTTCATGAAAACAAATGTCAAGGGTTTACGGAAAGCACAAGGAACACAACGAGGAAAGAATCATTATAGCTACAAGGTTATCCTGACCCTTTTAGTCAAATGACCTAAAGCCGATTTGAAAAAAAAAATACATAAAAAGTAAGATTTCGATTACCTTGTGGGGTTTTTTTCAATCCGAGAAAAACGTACATTTACATGGATCTGTATCTTTCTCTGTTAATAAAACCATGTATTGACCTCAACAAACGACTATAATTGTATATATTTCATTAACATAACCTCTGAAGCCGACATTACGTATAATGCTATAGATTAAACGAACCTCTGTGAATTAATAAGAACACATTAAGAATCCCTGCACCATAGCCAGGAACTGTAGCTATGCATTAAACTGTTCAGATTGGTGTACTATCGCTCTAACCCACTAAAACGCCAGGTTAACGGAAGTGCACGGGTACAGCAACTGAAGGGCGGTAACCAATCAGGAACCGTCGGTACTCTCCGTAGGCCCGACAGTTCCCGATTGGGGCGGTAACCGTATGTACGAAAAATTACAATGAAATTGCCAGTGATTTTTCCTGCAGTGGGACAGGGATCCTTAATTTCAGTATTTTTGTAGAGGAACATGACATCACTCGTCCTTCTGTCGGATGTCCCATAATAATTCAAGCGATAATTAATGGACGTTAATGATGTCCTGAAAAGGTTGTGTACTTTGCATTTAAACTATCGTGATAAATCAAATATTAATTTAAATGTGATTCAAGTAATCACATTTTATCAATTTCTGAAAATACATTAATATAACACAACATTACTCACTGCTCCGGAATATGAAAGGAAACGACTCATAAATGATACAAATAGAATCAATGATAAAACGAAAAGCGAAAAGATCACGATTACAATCTATTTCTACGTACTGCTCTAGCGATGAATGAACACAGAAAAGATTGCACTTCCGGTCCTTACCGGTCCCTCTCATTATGTGGCTTCGAACACTTGAACCTACACAAAACATTTCGTGTTCCCCAAAATCAATTAATCATTCATTACGCTATTTATTTCCACAGTATTCCTGACACACAGGGATCGGAGAATTTGATACCCGTCAGTTATGCTTGGACCTCAATTGACGTGTTCAGGGCAATAACAAATTTACCCGTTGTCAGTATAATGTGACAGGGTGGAATGCTGTGCTGGGTGCCTTCGGCGTGGTATTTCAGTGAGGTAGCACTCTAAGGTTGGCATCAGATCCCCGCTACCACAAAGATTGTCCGGATTAAACGAGTTTCATTGTGAACAGTCGATGTAGGTTATTGTTCGGATTAAACGAGTTTCATTGTGTACAGTCAATGTATATTATTGTCCGGATTAAACGAGTTTCATTGTGTACAGCCAATGTATATTATTGTCCGGATTAAACGAGTTTCATTGTGTACAGCCAATGTATATTATTGTCCGGATTAAACGAGTTTCATTGTGTACAACCAATGAAGTTTATTGTCCGGATTAAACGAGTTTTATTATGTACAGCCAATGTATATTATTGTCCGGATTAAACGAGTTTCATTGTGTACAGCCAATGTATATTATTGTCCGGATTAAACGAGTTTCATTGTGAACAGTCAGTGTATATTATTGTCCGGATTAAACGAGTTTCATTGTGAACAGTACATGTATATTATTGTCCGGATTAAACGAGTTTCATTGTGTACAGACAATGAAGTTTATTGTCCGGATTAAACGAGTTTTATTATGTACAGTGAATGTAGTTTATTGTCCGGGTCAAACGAGTTTCATTGTGTACAGTGAATGTAGTTAATTGTCCGGATTACATGAGTTTCATTGTATACAGTCAATGTAGTTTATTGTCCGGATTACACGAAATTCCGAATACTAAACTGCATAGGTTGTATTTAGACATTAAGATATATTGGTTAAACAGAGTGGAACGTAAATGTTACCGTATAACGAAGATTTCGTAATAGGAAAGTTCCTGAAAAAATCAGTGCGAAAAGTTGAGAATGCATGAGGTGTATGAGGTGTATCCCGGATCATTCTTACGAGTTTCCTAACCCTGGACGCGGCATTTCTCCCTAACTTGTATTCAATTTTCACATCTCACAGCAAAGTTCCAATCATTGATCCCCCCCCCTCCCCCCCA
>NW_018406412.1:610657-614433 GCF_002113885.1 Mizuhopecten yessoensis
CCCCCCACACACACACACACACACACACTATTCCCCGACCCTATCCCCATCCACACCCACCTCCTTCCTCCCATCTCCCTTACCACATATAATCCAGAACACAAAGTATACCTGCGCTGGACAGCACGCGAGCTCCATCCTCAAACACCCATGAGCACTGGTCACTGTCACAAGTGGCCCAAAGTCCGTGGAATGTCCATCGTCCGACCAAACCAAAAACTCCAATACTATGTTCAAGCCAGTACGGTGTAGCAAGACTTATAATGGAGGCCAAATCCGTTATAACAAGGAATGTTAGTCCCAGAACTGCCGCACAACTCCTCATAATGGTAGGCGCACTGTGTTATATCTCCGGGAGTAGAATCCAAATGTATTTAACTATTAGACAAGTATTATTGATTGTCTGTATTAAGTCTAACATACAACTGTTTGGCTGCCTGTATGTGTGGGTACACGTGACTCAAACAAAACGTCCAACAGTAAATATAAAACACGCCCCTTCCTATTCTTAAAATATGTGCAGAAAAAAATAATCACGTCATGAAGTGTTTATATATGATAAATATCCCCTGGTGCTTGAAGTCCGTGGTTGGATGTGGGTTAATATTGGATATATATATACACGTGTGCGCTTGTTGAGTGTGATGGAGTGTTAGTTCTCATATCCAGCCTCTCACTGAGATCCACAAGGCCCGCATCAAAACAAGTTTGTACAGTAAAACTCTGACCTATACGGTATAATGGTATTTCATACTTGGGACCAACCAGTGTGCATAATTCATTTTAGTTTCCATGGCAACGCGCGATTTTCAGAAGGTGATTTGAGCGATTTGCCTGTTTCTTCCCCATTCATCGCCCGTACGTTGTAGGCATAGGCCGTATTTTATCTCGTCTCATAGACGTTAGTCTCCATCGTGTATACACTTTACTAGTAAGCTTGTGAAACATAACCTATGTGTACCGGTCTATCAACATAAGCCTGTGTATACCGGCCATCTTTCAACAGTAGCCTGTGTATACCGACCATCTTTCAACAGTAGTCTGTGGATATCGGACATCTTTCAACAGTAGTTTGTGTATACCGGCCATTTTTCAACAGTAGTCTGTGTATATCGGCGATCTTTCAACACTACTCTGTGTATGTCAATCACATATATTAAAACCTTGTAAACCGGCCATCTATCAGCAGAAGTCTGTGAATGACGGCCATCAATCAACAGTAGCCTATTTGCACTGGCCATTTATCAATAGTAGACTGAGCATACCGGCCATCTATCAATAATAACCTGTGTAAACCGGCCATTTATCAACAATAGCCCGTGTATGCCGTTCATCTATATATAATAGACCGTGTATACGGGATGTCTATCTACAGGTTCCTCTGCATACCATATATCTGTCTACAATAGTCTGTGTATGATTGTCACCTATCCATGACCTGTTTACATGACAAGTTATCCTCAGTAACACTTTGTATACCGATCGTCTATATGTAATAACCTGCATGTATATATTTATAGCCGTCAATAGACAAAACCCTATGTACACCGGCCTTCTATCTTTTATATCCTGTGTAAGACGGTCATTTGTCTAAAATTGCCTGTCCATACCTTTCATCTATCATAACATGCGTTTATCGCCGATTTATCTACAGGAACCTGTGTATGTCGGCCATTTATACATATACATGTAAAAGTCTGTGTATAACGGTCAACTTACTACAGTTACCTATGTATACTAACCTTTGTCTACAATAAACTGTGTATAACGGACATATATCCACAGTTACCTATGTATACCCCTCCTGTCTACAATAACCTGTATATAACGGTCATCTATCTACAGTTACCTATGTATACCCCTCTTGTCTACAATAACCTGTATATAACGGTCATCTATCCACAGTTACCTATGAATACCCCTCCTGTCTATAATAACCTGTATATAACGGTCATCTATCTACAGTTACCTATGTATACTAACCTTTGTCTACAATAAACTGTGTATAAAGGACATGTATCCACAGTTACCTATGTATACCCCTCTTGTCTACAATAACCTGTATATACCGGTCATCTATCTACAGTTTCCTATGTTTACCCTTCTTGTCTACAATAAAATGTATATAACGGTCATCTATACACAGTTACCTATGTATACCCCTCGTGTCTACAATAACCTGTATAGGGGGGTCATCTATCTACAGTAATCTATGTCTACCCCACTTGTCAACAATAACCTGTGTATAACGGTCACATATCGACAGTTACATATGTATACCCTTTTTGTCAACAATAACCTGTATATAACGGGCATCTATCTACAGTTACCCATGTATACCCCTCTGGTCTACAATAACCTGTATATAACGGACATCTATCTACAGTTACCCATGTATACCTTTCTTGTCTACAAAAACCTGTATATAACGGCCATCTATCCACAGTTACCTATGAATACACCTCCTGTCTATAATAACCTGTATATAACGGGCATCTATCTACAGTTACCCATGTATACACTTCTTGTCTACAATAACCTTTATATAACGGACATCTATCCACAGTTACCTATGTTTAGCCTTCTTGTCTACAATAACCTGTATATAACGGTCATCTATCCACAGTTACCTATGTATACCCCTCTTGTCTACAATAGCCTGTATATAACGGTCATATATCCACAGTTACCTATGTTTACCCTTCTTGTCTACAATAACCTTTATATAACGGACATCTATCTACAGTTACCTATGTATACCCTTCTTGTCTACAATAACCTGTATATAACGGTCATCTATCTACAGTAATCTATGTCTACCCCACTTGTCAACAATAACCTGTGTATAACGGTCACATATCCACAGTTACATATGTATACCCTTTTTGTCAACAATAACCTGTATATAACGGTCATCTATCTACAGTAACCTATGTATACCCTTCTTGTTTACAAAAATCTGTATATAACATATATCTATAGTTAACTATGCATTCCTCCTTTTTCTACAATAACTTCTCTATAGCTGTCATTTGTTTACAATAGTCTATGAATACCGATCACAATTCTATTATAACGTCTGTTTAATGCTGGTGTTTACGGGATATATTTTATCTCCGTCATACAGAACAGGACATACAGGAGACGATGAATATTTTTCAATTTGTCAGTAATCCATATTCATCTTTATTTCTGTGCTCTCAGTTCAAAATACTCATAAATACCGCCATCAAATTCCCAGATTTGTTGAAAAGCTCCAATTCTAATGCCGTGACCTCCCAACATCAACTATAAAGTTTTGTTGTTGGAATTTAACTGTTCATTTTGTAAGATCACAATGTTTTGCTACCTATATATTATAGGTAACTTTCAACCATATCGCTTATCTATTTGTTTTTGACGATGCAGTCGGATACATCTTATCGTGGAATTCCAGATCTGTAAGTTCACATGGGCAAACGCGTTAGTAACTCTGTCTTCTTGTTTGTTTATTTATATCTATTTCTGTACTTCGTCCTCATTCATCCACCCTTTCCTTAACCTATATTTTCTCAATCTTGAAAACCCACCAACCCCATCTCCGATGTATCCCATGATTCTCCCCTCCCCTCCCCTCCCCTCCCCTCCCCTCGCTTTTATCCATTCCCCTTCCCATCCGGCTTGCCCATCTATTCAGCACCCCCAAAATATTTTGTAGACCTTTATCCTCCTTTTATCACCTCACCCCTACCCCTAAGCTCCCCACTACTCCCTACTACTTCCCCTCCTCCTCCTCC
>NW_018406412.1:614694-659821 GCF_002113885.1 Mizuhopecten yessoensis
ATTTTTTTTTCTTTTTTTGGGTTTTTTTTTTTTTTTTTTGGTACGAAATCTTCTGACGTCACATATATTCAGAGATTATAATTCAGCATTAATTTAAAGACACAATTTGATATAAAATCTGCAGTTATTTGCGGTATCCGAATTTTCCGTACACAAACTAAACACAACTATATTTACTTCTATGTAATTCAAATCAGTCCAGGGGGCACGGAAGTCTAGTGGTAGGACGCCGGGATCGTGACCGAAGGGTTGCAGGTTCGAGTCACGTCACGGCACTGTGTTTTATCTTTGAGCAATTAAAGATACTTTACTCCGCTTGTTCAAGTCTACTCAGCTGTAAATGAGTACTTGGTTGGGCAGTGCTTGAATTGTTGCTGAATGCTAGCTGTGAGCTCCGAAATGGCAGCACCGGCTGTATGCTGACTATGCTCCCCAGGGAGTTGAGAAATATATTGGCTGGTTGTAAAGGCCCATAACCAAGGATAATAATCTGTGAACCGCTTTGAAACGACCTACGAACTAGGTTGTGATAAAGCGTTATATAAGAACCTCGAATTATTTTATTATTATTATTATTTTAAAACAGAATTAAAATTTTGCTTTGCACATATTACTGATGATATTGTTGACTGCGGCGTGTTTTCATTTTTCTTTGTGGAGGGGGAAGGGGGATAGGTAGAACTGAATATTTCTGGTCGACACACATGTATTTTCCATTTAATTAAGCATTTTTCACATGTTAAAGTCATAGTTTCCTGATGTCTCAAGTGTTTTGTGATATAATTTTATTTCCTGATTGATCTTAAGTCAAAAACAAATATTTAAGTATAAAGACAATGCGTCTTTAAACACAAATTCAATCTTTAGGAAATATACAAAAACAAATCATGAAAAAAATATCATGAAATAATAATAACAAAAAAAACATGCGTCAATAAGGGCATTTTCTGAACGTCGAAAATCGGAAAATGACCACCAAAGATAACCCAGACGCGAAACTATGTGAACCGGATTGCTATGATTTTCAAGACCAAACATAGATTCTATTTTTAATTTTGTTTTCATGTTCTACTTTGTTTTTTACATCTAAACTTCAATTAAATTTACCAAAAGATGTGCTTTACATGGAAAACTTTTGTAGAAAAGAATTAAGATATTCTATCATAGCTTTTAACAGTAAGGTTCAAAGATGTCTGTTCTAGTGGTATGGGTGAGAGTAACTAAAGTCTGCAGCACTATAACCGAGTGTAGGCAGTCAAGGGGAAACAAGTCAATAAAAGTGACTATTGTCTTCTAAAGCGTAAATTTTATGATAATCAATTTAACGTTTACTGTGTATGTTGTAAATGAAATGTTATTCGGCCTACAAATAGTTCTGGATTTGACAGCTGACGTCATGACGGGCGCCATGTGTAGTGCAGGAAATGATGACCCTTTTTCGAACACCTGTTTTCGCTTTTGTGCACGTTCATTGATTATTCTTTCTGGTTTGTCGTCTGCTTGTGTCCAGTTTCAATGCTGTCTTAGTGTATTGATGTATGGTATATTTTACAGTTATTTAATGCCTCCCATTGACCGGAAGTGCTGGTTATTTGTAGTTCAAAGCCGATTGCAATATAACACACAGTCAACTGCTTGCACAGAAGGGCAAATATTTTGACTGTATCATGGGAATGTATTAAAACTGTTTTATTACATAATTGATTTGATGTGACAGGACTTATTAAAATTTTCAATGAGTTGAAGGTGCTTCGCTCTTAAACTTATTGCAAATGCAAAGAGTTTTCTTGGGAAAAAGAAAATTGTTTTTGAAACTTGGTTCTTGTAGGGATATTCACGATTTAAGGTAGATTGTCTCAGCATTCTGTTTTATTCCCAAACAAAGTAGATTTCCAATTGGTAAACATCTTATAAGTGTAGTGGGGCTGGGCCAGGGATTGACCGCTAGTTCTGTAGCTCAGTTGGGTAGAGCAACCGTATCGTACACGGAGGTTCTGGGTTCAAATCCTATTTTGTTGTCGTTGTATTTTAATTTCGTCACAATGTTAGTCTTTTATGTATTTATTTCATCTTTATTATCCAGTTCTAAACATTTCGCAACATCGCAATGTAATTTTTATCGTCGAGCAAATTTAACCAATTCAATAAGAAGTTAAAACTATAAATACCGCGCCAAACATTGTGATATATTACGTCATCACTTTCTGTGTTGTCTTTTTTTAGGTTCACTTGATTGTATAAGTACCATTGGTTTGGTTTGGTTTTATGTTGTTTAACGTCCTATTAACAGCTAAGGTCATTTAAACGTGCCTCCGTGTGTATTGTGTATGTGTGCTTGTGTGTGTGAAGGAGACATGGTATGTGGGTGTCCTTGCCTCCTTGTGATAGCACGGCTCTGATGCCGACTGTATAGTGCTCTCTCACTGAAATACCATACCGAAGGCACCAAGCACAGCATTCCGCCCGGTCACATTATACTGACAACGGGTGAACCACCAGAATGTTGAACCATTGTCATGCCGATTAAAAAGTTTGCCATTCATAGCGACGATTTTTGGCAATGATACGAGAATCCTTGAGCAAAAATAGAGTAAGATAAAGTAAAGGATTCACAAAATTAAAAATAAAAGACGTAAGGAATTCCGCAAACTACATAAAAACACTGGAGCGTAACCATGCAACATGCACGATATTGCATACAGTGTTACACCTACAACTTATGCTGAACGCTTCATAAGTATTGTCAGCTTAATAGATTATCATAAATGTTCTTTTAATATTTTTTGGGGAATATCTTAAACATAATACACGTGTATTTGTGAAATATTAGTGTCCTTTTGGCCGTAATGAAATAAGATACAGCTATGCTGTCAAATACAATTTGTGTATTTAATATTGACAGATAAAATATTATGCAGCGTATAAAAATCATGGTTTGAGGTTGACTAGGCTTTGAGGCAGTGTTCTGCTGAACGCCATTGTGTTTTTATATCTATGTAGGTACGTGGTTGTTATGTAACCGCACGGCACGTACATCAATATGGCGAGTATGGAAACTTGCACGTGCCAAATAGTCAACTTGCTCAAGTATTTCTCGGTTGAGGGAAAGCCAACTCATTGATACTCCGTGACTATTCATTTCTTAGCCCCGTGCCATATTGATATTTGATATCAAAAATGGAGGATTGCTTCGACAATTTGACACGTTATATTTTCCACACTGTGAACGTGCCACTGGTAATAACTGTAACGAGTCCACATACAATGTTTCTCCAGCATGACTATCATTTCTGAAAAGAAAACTTTACCTTGGGGTACATTTATGAACGAATAATAAAGTTGAAATAAACAGAAAATAATCTACCACAGAGTTCTGGGTGTAAAAATGTCATGGGTCCAAGACAAGGATTCGAACCCTAGGCCTCCGATCATTGTACTGAGCTACCTCATTAATAATGATAGTGTCCTGGACTGATAAATCTAAAACGAAATTAAGGGGAGGGCACTGTACTGTATGCACGAAAATCTACAGTGGAACTCTCTAGTGTTTTACGTACACTGGGACAGGGATCCTTCAGATAAATATTGGGGGTTTGAGCAATAACCAAATACATGAAGAAGGTTGAAATCATAATGTATTAATGAAGGTAGGCCTTTGTAACGGAGATGAATGCATTGAAGACTCTTCTCGTTTGCTCGTATAGCTTGAAACCAAAGCTGGTGTTCGCAGCAAATACATTTTTGACATGTATGAAAAAAAAATCAATGTCTTGTAAGTGTGTATCTCACATATATGGTAACACTTTTCTGAAATTTTGAAGATTTATTTCATACAGAACAGGGATCATGACTCCTATCATACACTCGGAAGGATAAGAAAAACGGATGTATCCGCTCTAAATATCAACGCTTTTCAGATTGGTTTGGCTTGGTTTAGTACTGTTTAACGTCCTATCAACAGCTATGGTCATTTAAGGACGGCCTCCCCTTTGTGCAAGATGCATGCGTGTAGTGTATGCGTGTGTGTTTTGGGAGGCTGTGATATGTTCGTGTTTGTCTCCTTGTGATAGCGCGGAACTGATGGCAACTTTATACTTTTAAGATCAGACTAGACAAATCTTTACAGAATGAATAACTTAATCATAACTATAGGGTCAATGAAATTAACAATGAACTTTAAATTTATATTATACAAATATTTAATTTTGAGTCCAGTGCAGAGGAGCTATATCGGCTCCTGTATTGGAAACTAACTTCATCTAGGACCCTTATAAATACAATTATATTATATCTATTGTATGTTTTATGAAATATATACAGTATGTATGGTATAAAATATCGCATTATATATCTTATACATATATTAAAACAATATGTAAAATATCAGAATTTTTTTCCTTTCAATTATGCAATGTCGTTGAGGCGAATATGATTGTGTTGATATTAACATGAGAAAGTAATATAAACCGAGACGAAGTCGTGTCAACCAAAGATTTTTAGTTCTCGTGTATTACACAATAACTTAATCTTGCTGGTAACAAGCATTATAATTGGCTTAAAAAATTATGTTATCAGCCCATAACGTCAAAAATGACGTCGCCGTTTGTAACGTCGCTTTTGATTGGCTGATACAGCTATGTAACAATTTCTAAGAGAAAAGAGTCCATCAATAAAAGTGGATTTCCACAGGGATTGTGTATTGTAGATTAAAATATAAGGATTAACTTGAATATACTTTTTACGTTATGGAGCTATAACACATAAAACCGGAGTGTACTCTCATCATAAACCGCTTCGCGGTTTATTTGGAGTACACTCCGTTTTTTGTGTTATATCTCCATAACATCAAAATTATGTTCAAGTTAATCCTTAAATAACTTTATACATGATACGAAAATGCACATAATATCATTGATAAAGAATGGTAGTCGTGTAGCAGTAGTGTGTAACCAAGATATAGGACAACCACAGGATGACGTCATGTTACCTCCCATGGAAATTTGACTGATAATCTCGACTTTAAGGTTCATTAACAAATAAAAGATAAACAAGCAATATAATCAGAAACTTGGGCTCATACCGGTGTCGTGTTCTGTTGTAAAACATAAGCGAGGGAAGGGAGTGGGGTGTGGTGGTGATGGGATTCCAAATCTGTCTTACATGAAAAATCATGAGCAAAGTGTTGTGTTGTCTTATATGCCACCAAAACGAATACCCATTAACAAAGAATACGGCTTTGTAGCTAATTCTATCCACGTTACCAATGTCTCCACCAAAATACAATACCATGCATATATTCATATTTTAGCATTATTGCTTAGTTGATTGGTTAATAACATCACACACATCTTTTGAGGAAGTCGTCACCACTGATTGTCACAAGATAACATTGCCGCGGAGTTACCTCCCGTCTCTGTCAGTATGTTGTTATGTTACTTTCTGTGTTCTGTATGCATGTCATGAGAGATCACTCTCCAAATATGTATATAATATTATGTATTATATTTATGTATGCCTATGGGTCGTAAGGCCCCCGAAATAAACTTGAATTGAATTTAATTGATTGTGATTAGCGACAAAGACTATGCAATGCTTGTAGGGTATACGAACATTATGTGTGTCCACCGTGGCCCTGGACTCCTGTGTGTCGATGACGTGAATCACAGATGGTCTGGAATGTGAGTCACTGCATTATTGCAATTTAATTATCCTAAATAACATAATACTCGTTCCTAAGAAAGCTGAACTTTATCAAATAACATTCACCGTGCAGATTAAGCATAAAACATTTTGACAGATTCCATCCAGACATCAAAAACATTAGACTGATGACGTCGAAAAAGTTAATGACGTCACAGTGGCCGGAATCACATCGGTCTGCAATATCATTTTGATATCTCCTTCATAGATTAAACTGCAATAAAAATACTAGTTGTTTGATCTTTCATTTTAAATGCGTCCGTTTTTTATTGTTTAATTTATGTGTGTGTGTTGTTGTTGTTTTTTACTTTTTATATTGTGATGAAATCTGAGGTGCTATTTCGGTATGGAAGTTTTGTGGGTTGAAATTGCCAGCTGTTTTGGGTTTTCTAGTACTCATCGGTGAGGCTAAGGGCCAATAAAATTGGAAATCTGAATTGTCTAACCTATTATTGAAAGAGAAGAGCAGATGTTTAAAACCCATTAGGTATTGATTTAAAAAATAGAGAAATACTGGATAAGTCTCATTTTAGTTTATAAATAAAAGATTGTAGAGAGGGGGTCCCAGACTATATTTGGGGTATTGCTGGCGGTTTGCCTGTCAGTATGGACATATGTTAGAGGTTGGAGGTGTCCTAGGTGATATGGTTCAAGTCTTTACACCACAGAATTTGTCCATGGGTACTGCAGTATTCGCTTGTGAAGGTTACTTCGCTTGTTCCAGTCTACTCAGCTGTAAATGAGTACGTGATTGGGCAGTGTTAGAATTGTTGAATGCTACCTGCAAGCGCCGAAATGGCAGCACTGGCTGTATGCTCCCCAGGGAGTTGAGAAAGGCTGGTTGTAAAGGCCCTATAACTATGGATAATAATTTGTGAACCGCTTTGAGACGACCTTGGAACTAGGTTGTGATAAAGCGGTATATAAAAACCTCGAATTATTGATGGAACCATCCCATCAAAATGACGCCCAAATCAAGGAAATGTCACATAATGGAAAGAGGGTTTGCAATATAACGAGTCATCTAATGCGTAAGGAATATACTACCCTCCGAGGCCTACGTGGGGCATTCGCCAGGTACTGGCTGCTGGTCGGTTGTTTTTCTCCGGGTACTTCGGTTTTCCTCCACCCCCCAAAACCTGACACGTCCTTAAGTGATCAAAGCTGTTAATAAGACGTAAAATATGCAATCCAGAAGTTTCGAGGAAACGCTATATGAACATGCGGAAAAGATGACCGAAGAGGATTGAAAAAAAACGAAAAAAAACCGAGTAGAGAATATCCTCATTGGTCTTTTCAATGTCCAACAGGCTGCAAGCACAGAGTGAAACCCGATTGTATAATTGTTTATTGATCATGAAACAAGATATGTATAATGAAATCACGATGCAAGCCCCATATCACAGATAACATGAAGTCTGTTGCATTATAACCAATTTATAGAAAATGTATGATCATTTGGATCCGTATTGATTCATATTTAACTGAAGTCAAATGATTTATTATACAACCATGTAATACGACTAGTTTTATGTTATGGTGCATGAGTCATGCTTGATGGGATTGTTTTGTTCTCTGAAAGAATATGATACAGATGTTTATGGAATCGGGAACCATCGGCACTTTCCGTAAACGAAACATTACTCGTTTACGGAAAGTGCCGACGGTTCGCGACTGATGTTTATGATGTTGTCCAAGTTGTAAACCGTTACTTTGTTGTACTTAGGGTCTCTATTCCACTGCACAGCAGCGTTTTTTTTTTATATACATATGCAGTAACCTTCCTTAATATCGTTTTGGATATAACTTTAGACTGGCGCTAGATCGACGGTATTTCATGTATCCTACTTGTGACGTCACAAAAATGAATGACGTCACAGGTAGGATACATGAAATCCCGTCGATCTAGCCCCAGTCATAACGACAGCTAAGTTTGTCTAGGAAACTTCCGTTGACTAAATAGCGCAGTCGATTAAGGAGACAGTATAATAGTTTGAGGTCATGGGTTCAATTGCCGGTTTAGCGCCGCTTTTCTTTTTTTTATGTTTTGTTTATTTCACCTTTGTAATTTTTCATAAAAGACCCGTAAGAGATGGATTTCTTCTCAGAAATAGATTTATCACAGCTATAGACATAATAATAATAATAATAATAATAATAATAATAATAATAATAATATGAGGTTCTTATATACCGCTTGATCACAACCTAGTTTGTAGGTCGTCTCAAAGCTGTTCACAAATTATTATGCGTGGTTATAGGGCCTTTGCAACCAGCCAACATCTTTCTCAGCTCCCTTGGGAGCATACAGCCGGTGCTGCCATTTTGGCGCTCAAAGCTAGCATTCTACAATTCTAGCACTGCCCAACCACGTACTCATTTACAGCTGAGTAGACTGGAACAAGTGGAGTAAAGTATCTTGCTCAAAGATACAACACAGTGCTGTGCCGTGAATCGAACCCGCAACCCTTCGGTCACGAGCCCAGCGTCCTACCGCTACACTACAGTGCCTCCAAACACCGTTTCCAACGCGTCGTTACAGCTTTTTGGCAATGGTACGAGGATCCTAAAAGCAATCTATCTGAAATGAAAGTCATTTGTTTCCGATAGAGTGGCGGGAAACGACAACGGCCACCGAAGAGACACCAAATCAAAACCGTATAGACACTGAACTCGATCAACCCACAGAAGTACAATATAAAGCATCTCTCCTGATGCCACCTGCCGATATCAGGATAGCGTATCACAATCCGGTTTTATATTATTGTCTGAACAGAAATTCCATAGGTAACTGTTCTTGATGACGACCGTACGATATTTTCTCTGGTAGAAGATATATCAGCGTATCAAATTTGTCAAAAGGATGCATATTTATCCCATGTCTGTTATGCAAAAACCGCGTGTCTCATGTAGAACAACTATGTTCTGCATTGGTGCACTCAGTGAGCCCGTTTCGAGAGCGTTTATTGTTGGGTTTTTAGGACAAGGGCGTGCAAATAATGCCATAATATCCAGTACCATATCGACTGACGTTGTAAATGTGACGTCATTACGATATATGATACATGACGTCACTAAATTGACTTATTGGTCATTTTGAACATCCATCGCAAAAACGCAGTCAGCATCTGACATCGCCTCACGAAAATAAACAATTTTTGAACAAAAATGTTGTGTAGCTTTTCAAAAACTTCTTAATTATGAAATATACCTTCGTCGCTCAATATTTTTTCCAGCTCTTTTCCAATTTGTTCTTGCTAAATTTAGGGTATCTAGAAAATCTATTGTATTTATTGTTTCATATGCATTGTCATTGTTGATTTTTACTGAATTTCCAGGTACGAGGTTGGTTTAAGAGTCAATAATTATGTATAGGTACATGTGGGATAAACAGAATTCTATCATCGGGCAGAATTCCCTTATCCCACATGCCTGCATATGATAGACTTAATTAATCTATGGAAAATTTAAAACACTTTCTGGATAGTAGTGATTTGATGATGACACGTAAACGTCACCAGCAAGAAAGACTCGTGTGTTACTACCAAGAAAAGGAAAGTTAATAATCGTAAAAATAAGTCATCACCTTAGTTATCGAGTTTTGTTATAACATATTGTTCATTTACTCTAAACATGTTAATCCTATCATTTGGTTTTTAACGTTACAGACTGATATGCGTCCCATAACTTGTTCGCATGCTTATATTCAGTTCCAAATGGAAAATAAATGTACGGTAGTCCATTGTTTAAAAAGCAGTCAGAAATGTCTTGACAATACCATTTGTAAAAGTATAATACAACGAAGAAATAAGGAAAAGAACTTACGTGGTAGGGAATCTTGGTAAGGCGCTCGACCGCCCATTGACCATACACATTCTCCATGGTTAAACACATCGTTACAGCGAGCCCATAGTCCTAGCCGGGTCATCCGGCCATACGCACTGACCAGCCAATAGGGCGGGGCGAACGCTAAGATTGTCAGCAGCACGTTCAGTGACGTACATGATATCCCGATGACGTTAAATGTGCTTCTCCTCATGATGACGTATTGATGACGTTATAAAACGATAATCCAGGAAGTAAATAACTTGATTGTGTAATATTAGGACTATACTTTCACACTTAGCAACTTTAAACCATAGAAGGAAAAGTACGATGCAGTATAGGTCCAGAAATCAGTAATCTGACGTCAAAGCAATGACTTAGTCTGAACACGTTTTATACTGCTATTTGAATTTGCTACTAATAAAAACGGATATGTCATATAACGGAGATATTTTAATGACGTAATATCCACGCAGCTTTTTTCAATTAACACATAAAGTTATCTCCTCCTGATAGCCTTCTTTAGACTTAACCACTGTTATGTATACTTGTGTGTATCGACGAAAGATAATAATCTACGTCATTCAGCAGCTTGAATCCTCACATATCCTCCATGTTGTAAACTGCACCAAGCAAAATATACCTGCATTTATTTGTTTACTTTGTAAACATTCCTCGGGTTTGTTAGCCCAAGAACTCAAAGCACGAATCACAAAGATCCAAATCTATAGCAGCTAGTAGGGAGATAAATTACACAGTCTCTTTAACATCTATCAAACTAATTCCAGTTCCCAAAGGGGTCACTGACTATATAAGATAGGGAGTCCAAATGTATACCTCCTTCCTTATCACGTGACCATAGATTACATCTCTTCGGCAAGGTCGCAACAGGGATAGAATGCAGCACATGCGAGAACTCTGGAATATAAGAGGCAAAAAAAGTGGTTGAAGTGTATAAATTGTACACAATGAAATATGACTGATTCTTTTTTTTCCGGCAGTCTCCCCATTCCGGAAGTTGGATTTTTATCAGTACCAAGAAATACCCTAACTGACAAAGAACATTGCACTTATATCGGGGGATGATTAAGGGTTACTATTGTTCCGTATGTGTTGTATTTATATCTTGTTTTAACCTTGAAAATGACAATAAGCATATGTGTACTGTCATTTTATGCAAAAACAACACTGTTGGCAAATTTAAATTACATGATAAAACTTTTAGTAGAGGCTGAGCAGTCCAGAATGAAGTTTTGGAATGTTAAGTGTAACGGCAGTCTCAAGTCTGGGGAAAGTGAAGTGGAATAACGCAATCCACACCGAACCCTTACTACCTAATTGCTTCAACGTTAACTCCTGTTACTTACTCGCTGGCAACTCTAGATCCGTACCTTTCAAAATCCAGGAAATAAAATTACAATGTTTACCTGTAGAAACCAGGAAACATATTTCCCTGACGAGTTCTACATTTTTTTTTATTGCATAGGTTCGAGGAACTAATACTAATAACGGTCTTTGATGTTATCACGTGATACTCAATAACCAGCTGAAACATTTAAAACCGTACCTTTCACAATCCAGGAAATAAAATAACATGTTGACCTGCAGAAAACAGGAGAAATGTTTCATTTAGGAGTAGAACATTCAAAGTCTTTGATATAAACACCAGATACTTGCTCAGTGGAACTTTTAGAACCGTATCTCGCAAAATCCAGGAAATAAAACTACATTTTAACCTGTGGAAGCCAGGAGATATGTTTCGTTTAGGATTAGAACATTTATTTTTATTACAGAGTCAGCTTCTTGAATTGCTGACCAGTGAATGTCAGCTTCTTGAATTGCTGACCAGTGAATGTCAACTGCTTGAATTGCTGACCAGTGAGAGAGTTTAATGAACGAATACTGTCCAAGGTCTTTGATGCTAACACCAGATATCCACTGAAACTTTTAGATCCGTACCTCTCACAATCCTGGAAATGAAATTGATTTTTTAACCTGCAGAAACCAGGAGCTGTTTTCTTCAGGTATACTTTTTGTTTTATTACCGAGGTTCAATAAACGAATACTGTCCGCAATAGAATTACATGTTAACATGTAAAAACCGGGAGCCACGTTTCCTTTAGGAATAAAACATTTAGTTTGGTTTGGTTGTGTTTTACGTCATATTGACAGCTATATATCATCATTTAAGGCCGTACCAGATTTTGGAACACTTATTTGTATTTCATGAGTTCAATGAACTAATACTGTCAAAGGTCTTCAATGTTAACAGTAGATTGCTACCCACTAAAACAAAGATAGTGGAACCAAAACAAACGTAAAGCTGAATTTCTACAATCTAGAAAATAAAAAATAAAATTACCGGTAGAAACCGGGAGTAATGTTTCCTATAAAAGTAGAATGTTTATTTTGTTTTCATAGGTTCAATTACAAAATCAGTCCAAGTAGTTCTCAATTTGGATTTGGATGTGTTTGGAATGGACAAAATGTCTGCCAGAGACTTTTTTTGATAATTCTGGTGTTTAATGAGCGTCCTGTTGTGTAACAAGGTGCATTCCACATTTTTCTTTATATTTTTCTTTTTATATTTTTATTCTATGTTCCACTGTTGAGATAAAATAAATGACCAAGTGTAATTGAGACAATGTTTATGTTCAATTATAGAGTTTCCTGTTGTCCCGTACTGGACCCGTAGTTTAGAGGTATACCATTAATTTGCTGGCTGTCAGTGCAACGTTGCTGGCCATAGAATTAATTGTCTTTTGCCACAGATAAGGCTTAGTATATGACCTATCGGGGCCAGGTGATGCTTAACTGTATTTCCTGCCTATTTGCACCTGATAATGATTTGATATGATATTACACTGTATCCATGCTATTTGCCAGTCCCAGATCAGGCCTTTAAGCTAGGCACACGTCTATGTTATTAGCTCCGGTTGTATGCTCCCCAGGGAGTTGATAAAGATATTGGCTGGTTGCAAAGGCCCTATAACCACGGATAATAATTTGTGAACTGCTTTGAGACGACCCACGAAATAGGTTGTGATAAGTGGTATATAAGAATCTCGAATTATTATTAGTAGTATTAACCCTTGAGGAATAATACAACATTTAACACAACAACTTGTGTTTAGTATTTGTATCCGAGAGACTTGTAAGGTAACAACCACTTCTTGCCAATCTACTTTGTGTGTTCATACAAATATTATTGAGGAACGAATATAAGATATTTGCCAAATACTCCGATGAATTCATAATGTCAATTTGAATTTGGATTTTGTTATATCCTCTAGAACTTGAATTAAAATACAATAAATAATCCATTGCAAACCGGAAAAAAAATTCGCTATAGTTTAAATTTCTATATTTCCGTATTTCGTAAATTAATGAAGTCGAATTTATCATTACAACGAATACAAGTAAACAACATAACATGCTTAGTAATGAAATGTGAAGGACGAAATTAACACTTAACACAAGTTTCCCTGGATATATAGTATTTTGTTTATCCCTCCTTATTTCTTGACGATTGAAATATTTAAAATATCAATAATCCTTTGTCATATTCTTTCAAAATACAAACAAAAAATGTTGTCGTTCAAATTATTATTCAAACAGACCGTATATTAGCATCTATGTATGATTTCTAGTTGTATCATGTAAAACAAATATAGCTATACAGCAATGACTAGGTAAGTATTTGTGAAAACAGCATACGTAATATATAGACTAATACTGTAAAATATAGTACTTACATTTTATGATTCCTGTACTGTTAAACAGCACTTTCCTCAACCCACATAGTTATACTTACGTATGCGTATCCCACTACTAGGGAAATGATTATTGGTGGAGCAAGCCAGGGGGTATGTATTGAAAGAATGGTTAGCTTAACAGTCTCATTGATATAGCAAAGTATATATGGGCGACTAATGTTGAAATTGATAATAAATACACATGCGCGTATGTGATTATCGCATATAGATGGCAGGAAATGGTTCCTTTCTTCATCATCATTGCAATCAGATTAGTCTAAACGTGGTTATTTCGTCATACTCCTACCGTGTGCATATCGTCAGTGGTTGATAGACAAAATTCCATAAAACACAATAGTAACATTATTTAAACATAATCAATTAGAAATGAATAAAAAAAAAAAAAAAAATTATACCACATAATATAAAAACGACTGAATTTCATCAACATTCGTTCAAAAGATACTGACAGGTTTGTTTTCCAATATATCATGTCAATTTCAAGATAACAATGCTTGTAGCATATGAACCCTGTAAACAATGACGCCACAGACTGCTTGTGTTGGAGATTGGGGCCAATTATTGTAGCACACACCAGCTGCCGATTGTTCAACAAGTGGCAATATGATATTTTCATAACCGTCATATGCACCACTCAGACACGTGATCAAAGTGTATATAACTAGAGATGCTGTGTGATGGTGTAGACGGTACAAAAACGAAAGTACACCACTCATCGATCAATCACAGAGACAAGAATGTATATATATAGTGTACGTATTAATTTGTACGGGCGTAGGTATTACTGCAGAAGTGGAAATTTTCGCGTATAGTGTACGTATTAATTTGTTCGGGCGTAGATATTACTGCAGAAGTGGACATTTTCGCGGTGTGGAAATTCTCGCATTTTTCCGTGTGGAGTTGAATATCGCGAAAATATCCACACGCAAATATCGATTTATAGATCGATGAACGTAAGATACAAACAAGTGATAGCTTCTATAACCTTTTGGTAATAGATAAACAGTATGCCAAAATGTAAACTACACTGCTCTTCACAGGAGCTGAAGAGGTGGACGTCCTACGTTCACAAATTTTTACAATTATTTTGAATGAAACACTTATTTTCGCGGCAGAAATTCTAAAAAACTAAAACCACCTGTCAAGTCTGAAAATAAATACTTTTAATCAATCCGCTAGACTTAACATATAATTTTTGATTTAGTTACCATGCGAAATACTCTGTAAGCTTTGCGTTGTGATGTTGGTATGATACCAGGTACAAACCTTTGCATTGTTTAAACAGTAAACATTAACAATGTAGTGCTATATTTACGACAGCACTCAGACACTTACAAAATGGCTACAAAAAGGGACTAACATGGACACATGGAAGAAATGAAACATATCAATAACTAATCTATGAACTTAAGTAACCAGACTTAGACTACACACTCAATAAACGACTGTAGCTGGTTTGTGATTACCAGTAATTACGGTTCAGAAGAAGACTTGTTTAGAACCCAATGAATAAGTATCGTTTGAACCCTGATGTTGTTATAGCTACATAAAGCTAACGGGCGTGCTTTTTGTCATAACCTAACCTCGTTTCAAAGCTAACAAATTGCGATGATTCAAGTACAACGAACTCCCAGTAAATTGTCCTAGTAGGATACAGGATGTCGGTTGTCTCTGATCTATCCGCCCTCATCTCAATGGCCACTGGAGTGACATTGATATCACAACAATGTTACTGAAATATGACTATTATTTGTGAGATTAATTTTATCATATGGACTTCTTAACATCATTTGCGATAATTCATAAGTGAATGACATTCCATTTAAATGATAGCCTTCGTTGGATAGCCACGGCTGATAGCGCTACTCCTCGGTAATGAAGCGCAATCGACTGTGGTTTTCCGACGATGCATAATAATATACCTGATTTGTTTGTTTCTCTGCATGAGGTATAACGTCCTCGTAACAGCCAAAATCATTAAAAGATGTGTACTTGGGCAGCATCACCAAAATAAAAGAGTAGGTAAGAGGGGAAAACAGATCAATTTTGTTCTTTTTAATGCCCCTAAGTAAAATATACTGTAAAACTGCGATTATGCAGGGGTGGGGCACACAATTTTCTCATTTTAAGTAATAAAATAAATTGATCTAAACCTGAACCTGCACAGGTCTTGCATACTTGAAATAATCACTTCCTGATTAATATAATTTGGTCCGGGACTTACCGTATCTACCGTACAACATGCAATGTTCGTTGTGTATAAACATTCGCAGTTTTCGTGGTTGCTATTGAACCACGAAAATAAATACAACGAAATAAAATGACATACGTGTCTACTGTTTGTTAATATAGGCTATCCACGAAAGTTTGTACCATGAAACGATCTAAATGGCTTCAAACCACGAAGGAAAGCATCCATGTTTTGTGTGGGAGGGCCAAATGAGAAAAATAAGAATATGATTTTTATAGGCAATTGACAGGCTAGGGTAAGGAAGTGGAAGGAGGTGGGTGTGAAGTACTGGAATCAATAGACAATTATTCAGCTTTTCTTTAAATGGTTCCCAATCACTGATATTTTGATATTCTGATCCGGTCCGTGCATACAGTGTAGTGAGCTTACATGTATGATAGTGCCACAGTTACCTCCGACCTATTGTGTATGAAATGTTTAAAGACTGGTGTGTATATGATATTTTGCATTGTTACAATATGGTTCAGCTACTTTAGACTTCAATGAGGAATAAACGTCTAATACCAACTGTAAATAAAACAGCAGAATAGCATTATTTATTAATAAAGAAAGCCCTCCCTCGATACATACACATATAATAAACGTAATGCTGTAATATCAAATTGAAAGCAGGTGTAGTAATGTATAACGTTGCTTGTTACAGTGGATACATACATGTATTGTTAACACTTTTGCATAAAGGTAAACGATACAAATTCGGAATTCTTAAGGTATTAATGATAACAATAGCTTGTGTGTAAACAACTCTGCCCATCATAACATGATACGTAATTAAAAAATGATTATGATACAAAAATGTTTTTTCAAAAACCTCATAAATTTAAAAATAAGGGAAGATTTCATCAGCTACAAAATTTTGTATATGCATTATACTTCGTTTTTCATTAACTTGGTTATATTAATGGAATAAAAATTACGTGTGAACATGTAGATAGTTAACCTCGATACTCCATGGGTTACTCTCGTTTTCGCTCTCTATACCCCTGGAATATGTCATAGCAAAATTGAAGACACGCAGCTAGCTATTTCATTGATATCGGGTAAAAAAAACTAAACCCGACCAATTGCTAGGCTGATACCAGTCCTTTGAAGATTACAGAGGAGCAACACCCGACTTCAGAGCCAGTCAATTTTACCGTTACGCGACCGACATATTCTTTTGATGATCATTAACAATCGATCTAGTCTTCTTGTCTTATCAACAAGGTGGTGTACACTGAACCTTCAATTTTGCTATGACATATTTTAGGGGTGCAGGGAGCGAAAGTGAGGGTAACCCCTGGAGTATCGAGGAAGGTAGATATTATACATTGCATGCCTTCGCATCGACTTGTAGTTGACATTATGTTATATTTCACGAAGCCGAATGTAGAGTGCAATATAACGTTTGGTTAACTATATGTAAATAGTTAACTTCAGTATAGAATAAAAACAGTGAATTATGTAATAGATGTGTACATTCTATCGCAGAAAGAACACATAGCTGACATATATACCTGAAGTCTGTGGCACAAACTGCGTATCATGCAGGTCGCAATATATAACACATGGTCAACTACCATCGCCAGAAAAAGTTGATTTCAATATATACTAATAAAGTAAACTGTTAAGTATCCTTTTTTTCTTTGATAATATTATCACAGAAAAAAACAAAATAGTAAGCATCCCTGGAATAATGTTTCACAATTTGCTTATCATGCAGAGTGCATTATAACTCATGGTCACCTACCAACGCTAGAAAGAATTGATTGTAGAATATACTAATAAAGTAAAATGGTGCGTTATAATAAATATATATTCATATTTATACAACAAAAAAGGATAGTTAGCATACTTACATGGACGAGTGCAATATTTAGCTCAACTACCAGAGCTGCAAATCGTTGATTGCAGTATATATACAGAATAAAATTGCATAATGTAATAAATGTAAAACTTAAAACACAGAAAAACTAATTTGCATGCTTACCTTTAAGCCTGTGTCATAATATGCTTATCATGTACATTATAACACATGGTCAATTACGGGCGCCTAAAATAGTGCATTTCAGCATAATCTGGATAAAAACAATGCATTATATATGCATAACAATTTAGTAAATATACATATTTTATCACAGGAAAATAAAATGCCTGGAAGACCTTATCATAACATGCTTATCATGCCAAGTGCAATATAATACATAGACAACTACGAGCGCTGAAAATAGTTGATTTCAGCATATATAGAATGAAAAAAGTGCATTATAAAATTATTATATATTATATCAGAAAAAAAACCATGTTTTGCATACTTACTTAGAAGAATGTATCACAATAGATGTATCTTCAGTATATATATGTACATAAACTATGATGTAACATCTCCACACACATATATCGCTATACACCGTACACACATAAGATATATACGTAACGAATCCTGACTAAAGCGTAAACACAAACATCAGAAACACACACCTAATGTTTCCTTTGACCTTTGACCTCTCACAACCACATTGCATGCATGCATATATATATATTAGGAAAATACAGGCAGAGGAAGTTGTAACTATGTTGGAGCTTCGGGGAAAAAAAGTAGTTATCCAGCTGTGTTGGACTTCTGACTCTCAGCAGATGAAGATTTGAAAGATAGTTCGGACTAAAAGGTCTTAATTGTTTTACCGTAGATAGTAGATAAGCACCCATCATCAAATACGTGCATACTTTAAACACATATAAATATAGACACAATATATGTACTATTACCATATTACAAACTGACAGATATTGGACGAAAAAGTAACCTTTATAGCCACTACCCAAACATTTGAATATATTTAGATCTATGTGTTTACCGTAGAAACTTGATACGTACGCTTCATCAAAACATAAATCAAATCATCTGCCACATTTCTTTTACATTCTTTACAATTAAAACCTTAAGCTGACGGCGATATATGGATGTTATCTAAAAAAATGAATTAACTGAGGACCCAATCCCAGGTCAATATTTTTTCCTCAGGTTGTATAATATTTTTTTGTAAAATAAAAAAACAATATTTTTGAATGATAAAACATATATATATATATAGCACAGCATTGCTAGTATCACAGCCTAGATTAAATCTAAATTTCATACCCTCAAAGTTTCACTTTCATCCGATACACAAGTAAATTTGTCATTTTCTCAAACCGTGCTTTGGTATGTAGTTCACCCTAGGCCTCATATCGTTGTAGCAAAAATTTAATAATTTAATAAGATAAGCATTTCAGTTTGTAGGTCCTTACTTCAAGGGATTCGTGATGCGATATTTCTAATCTGGTTGGAAATAGAGCGATACAAGAGTTTAATGATAAGCGTACCGGTATTATTTTACTTTATACAGAGAGGCTTGTGTTACAGGCTTGAAATGCAGGAATTAAAAATAACAGATATTGCAGCAATTTAATTCATGTTATCGTATAGTATCGTACTGTTCTCTTTACTGTGATATGATCCAAATGGATTATTCATGCATATTAATATTAAATCTATTATGAGTCATAAAATATACCATTAACGATTCAGGGGTATAACTTAACATATTTGTGTATGAATATTGTAAAGTTATTAAATCTGAGTGTATTTAATTTCGCGACCTTTGTTTGTAGGTTTTATACTGGAACAGTTGAATAAACGATTGAGAGTAGTACCTACTCCAATATTGATTGTTATTTACCTACGACTTCCGAATCAAAAGGCGAGACAGATCTATAATTTTCCGTTATACCTTATTTATTAGATGAAGTGATATTATGAACCAACCCCTAACCCACAGAGTTTTTGGACTTGCTTTATCCGCCCCTAAAATGTTATGACATAAACTCCTGTTTGTAAGTCGTATCTGTACATTAACAAATGGCATTTAAACTCTATTTTCTAAACAACTGAAATATTTTTTTTATTCTCAAAAACAATAAACATTTGTTTTCTTATTTCGTTTTCTAGTTGTTTTTTTTTCTTTTAGTTTTACCTCAAAAAACCGACAAACGCAAGCATTTGCACACGCGAAAATGTCCGCATACACAGTAGGCATTCAGTTAAGAGCATTGGATTAACTGTTCTCATTTCATTGAAAAATTCCGAATTCCAAATTCCGATCCTATCTGGGTTGACATAGACATCACTATCTATAGTACAGCATTTATAAAACAATATGTTAGATTTGTCATTAAAAGATAGTATAAGTCCTTAAGGATACCTGTACCATTAGGGTGATTTCCTTGACAAATTAGCTCAGTTGATTAGCACAATGGTGTAATGATACGAGGTCCTGGGTTCGAATCTTGGACTTGCCGTGTTGCATTTAAATAGGCAGAACACGTTTAGGGTTTTCTTTTCAGAAATGATTTATCGAAGCTACCTATAGCCATGCAGGAGGAAAGGTTTACAATGCATATTTACACCTTTTGTTAGTGGTACAAGGTTCCTTAATATTGTTGTCCATAGCATAAAACAGAGACTTTACGGTAATCAAGACTACTGACTCTTCATCCAGGCTTCTCTTCAGATGAACAGGCGTTTCGTTACTAACACGTGTTGTACTACTCAGAGCACACAGCATGTTACACAGATAAGCAAAACAGCTTCTTTTAACATCCTACTACACATTTTGGCAGCTATTTGTGCGCCGCTGATTTGCATAAATAACCATCCGCCTCTGTTTGACGGTTAATTACCTGCGTTGTGTGATCGGCGGCACTACAGGGGAACATGTACTACACAAAATGTTGTTTTACGAGCGTTGCATCGTTCACACAGCATGGGAGAGTGTTTAATTCGCGAGTAGTTCCATCGATTTGATGGAATATTGTTTTTCTCTTAAACTCGGTCTTTCCCAACGTTGCGAAAGACAGCAACTGTACTCACTTTTGATTATGCGTTGAAATAAAAATTGTCGCCTGCACTTCAGAAATGTGCGCCGATACTATATAATAAAGACAGATAATGTGCCTGGAATCTAAGTACTGCGTATGAAAACCAAACAAAATTTGCAGCTCTTATATTGAGTGCGAGCAAAACTCAATCATATGTAATATGTAATAAACCTGATCCTTTTTTAAGCCTCGTTATGGAAATAAGAAATATTACACTTATATAAATATAAAAATCTTTAACTAGACTTTACATGTATTGCGAAATATCTATGTTTACCTCAACAGAAATTGAAAATGTGTATGCATAGACATACCATCGTAAACAATTAATTGGATCTCAACAATAACGAGAAAGGCCTACAGAAACCACGCAGACAACTTAACAAAATCCACACAAAACAAGGATGCGAGAAGATGTGCTCCGGATAGGTAGACATATAAGGCGACCGGCATATTTTCCCCACTCAAATTATTCAAGAGAGTATGTTGCTCACCACCGATCTAATTCACATTGAGCATATCTTATATCTAATATCATCTTAAGAATCCCTTGATCCACCGTATTGTAGTTGTTCCTATATACAGTAGCCTCCCCTTCACTTCCGTTTGGATGTAAGTGTAAAAAAAGGGCCAGCTCACATCCGTTGACCGGAAAGCTCAATTGGTAAGACGTGTTAGTATTACAATCTACAAGTGCAGAGTTCGAATCCCGATCTAGCCCAACTTTTGTACACTCAGCACACTGTTGATTTTATTTTGATTTTTCCATCTTTATCATTTCCAGTAAAAATCTGCCAATGATATATCGTTCTCTATTCAGGAATGACTTATAAAATTAGAAAATACAGTTACCAACACCTGTTAACATGTTTTGGTAGTGGTGCGGGGATCCTTTAATTGCGGTTGATAATGAAATCCCTGGTCACGATTCATCTTATTCACAGTTATTCTTATAACATTGAAGATAATGAAATTCCTGGTCACCAATTATCCTATACATAAATGATTTAGTTTTATAACATGATAGATAATGGAATACTTTACTTTGAAATCAAAGTATCATCACTTTATATAGCATTGGCTACTATGGCAAGCCAGCTTAACATTTAGTTAAGGAGCAATGTCGATCAAAACAAAATATAAGATATATCAATAGCATATGATACATCTTATAAATTATATAAGATATATTATATATGATATAAGATATCTCATATAGTATATGAGATATCTTGTTTATTATATAAGATATCTGATATGCCATATAAGATTTCTTATAAATTATATTAGATATCTCATATATATAAGATATCTCTATGGTATATGAAATATCTTATATGATTATGTAAGATATCATATATAATTTGATAATCGACATTGCTCCTTGCATACATATTAAGTTGGCTTGACATTGGCTACACACTAGCTTTTTTCCAACAGAACATACTAAAGGCTCATGACTCCAAGAACAAATAAAGCTCTTTGCTGGTCAATAAGTAACATTGCAAATAAATGCATAGCATAACTTGAGATGACTTTGCCTCCCAAAAAATCGATCAATGTCTGTAAACCAAAAACTTCGCTTTGGTCGGAGATTAAACCAATGATTGATTATCATTGAATTATATTGGGCATGTGAACGCATCTCAAATTGATTTTTAAATACTGTTATTATGTTTTATTTCTGTCCGAAACATCAAATTATCTTTTTGTGGTTTCGTGGTTATTTAAGGATTAATTTGAATATAGATTTTTCATGTTATGGAGCTATAACACAAAAAAACGGAGTGTACTCTAAATAAACCGCGGAACGGTTTATGATGAGAGTACACTTCAGTTTTTTGTTTTATAGCTCCATAACATGAAAAATATATTCAAGTTAATCCTTTTAATCTAACCAACTTTACACAATCCCTGTGGAAATCCACTTTTAATGATGGACTCTTTTTCTCTAAGAAATTATTACGCTGCTGTATCAGCCAATCAAAAGCGACGTTACAAACGGCGACGTCATATTTTTACGTTTTGGGCTGATAACATAAATTTTTAAGCCAATAAAATGCTTGTTACAAGCAAGGTTAATTATTAGTAATTGTAAGCTGTACAAATTTTATAGAACAACAACATGACAGCACACATTGAAACAGCATTACTCCTGTACAGCATCAGGATCTCCGTACCATGACCAAAAACTGAAACTAAGTACTAGAAACTGTGTTATCCGACATGACTGCAGATTTGATAAATCATTTCTGAAAAGAAAAACATACCTTGGGGAACTTTTATGAGAAATAATAAAGATGAAATAAACAAAATATAATCAACAACAGAGTTCCTAGTGTAAAAACCAATAAGAGGGACTATACCGGGATTCGAACCCTGATCTCCCTGGTCAACGGAAGTGTATAGGCCTAAGCGTGTTACAGTTATATATAAACGGAAGTTGAGGGGAGGTTACTGTGAATAGGAAAACCAACAGTGCAGTGGGACAGGGATCCTTAAAACACCATGTGTAATCCTACCAGAATATCTTAGTAGATGAATATTAAGGGTGTTAAAGGGTCCAGTCAGTCCAGGCAAGGTCCAGGTAAGGTCCAGGCAAGGTCGAGTTTAGTGTTAAAGTAAGGGAAGGTAAAGGTCCAGGCAAGGTCCAGTCAGTCCAGGCAAGGTCCAGTCAGTCCAGACAAGGTCCAGTCAGTCCAGTTTAGTGTTAAAGTAAGGAATGTAAAGGTCCAGGCAAGTCAAGAGAAAAGTCCAGTCACAGTCTAGTCAGTCCAGGCAAAGCCCAGTCAGTCCAGTTTAGTATTAAATTAAGGGAAGGTAAAGAAAGTCCAGTCACGGTCCACTCATGATCCATGCAAGATCCAGGTTGATAAGGTCCATCCGAGGGACATAGAGTGGACCTACAATATATCGAGTGAAGAGTATGTTCGACACATTCAATGGCTCAAGTTCAGATCGATCAGATTAAAAAAAAGAAGACATCAGCATTACAGACATTTCAACCAACAGAGCCGTTTGTCGTGTCAGTCTTACACAGGAAGTCATCATCGAAAAACTTACAGGTGAGCTTAGGATTTGTATGGTTGAAGAAGGATAGAAAACGAGACTATCGGGAGAATTTTTAAAGAAACTTTTAACTTTGTCGGAGAGCTTGTGGTGTATTTGTGCATTTGTAGAAGGTTTCAATAGACAACGTCACAGACAGCTGTAGTGTTCAACAATCTTTACTCGTAATACGTCCATATCATCCATCATTTATTAAATGTTGTGATCGTGTGGACACGTTTGTACATTGGTCAAAACATCATCATCATTCTCCATATCAACTAGCAAGTAATGGTTTGTTTTATACTGGTGTCGAAGATTGTGTTTCGTGTTTCATGTGTGGGGTCACATTAAAGAATTGGAACTATTTTGACGATATCAAAACGGAGCACATGAGATGGTCAAAAGACTGCCTGTTTTAACAGAAGATGTATGTCATTTAAATACTACGTTTGAATCGTCATGTTATTTAAAGACCGCATAACTATCATATCATAATAGAATTGAACACAGACTAGTTAGATAAAAGAATACAGAACTATTTAATAGAATAAAACGACGAAAAGGCCTATCGGAGAATTAATAAAAATCTACTGTCTCTCTTATGCATACGTTGTAAAATCAAACGGAACAGAACTATTCTTATGTTCAGGCTGCGAGAACCGCCGAGCTAGTCAACATGAGCATGAATGTCTGATGTATTCCGGTGCTGTTGTTATAGACTTACATTTTGACGAAGCTTTAACTTCTGTTAATCATTTAGAAGTGGAAAAGACTTGGCGAGAGTTTGCCATACAATCTTGTATACCTTCAGATACATTACAGCGTTTGATGCAGGATGAAGTTTTAAGTGATGAAAAATGTGTCAAACAACGTTATTGTAATAAAATAAAGAAATACGTAAAGAAAATCGGCGAAGTTCGGACATATCTGTTCATTTGACTGTGAGCTAATATATATAGTAGACGTATATTACATTATGAGCGGTGATCAGTATGTAGAAATTGATGTAAATGGACATCAGCTTTCCGTAATCGTTGAAGAATACGAGAGACGTCGTAGGTACATTTACCCCATCTGTGTGTGTTATCGTGAAAACTACTCCGATAGAGGTGAGAAACGACTAGTGAAATATATATTGAAAGTACTGCAGACAAACAATGAAGTAACACTATGGGAAAGAATATTTAGCAACGTATCTATTCATTCTACTTATAGATGAACCTTGTTACCTCCTGTCCAGTTCATCAGCACATGACGAGCTGTATAGGTCGATTGCTAACATTTTATCTTTAGAACTGTAAACTTCACCAGACTCCTTATCAACTAGCTATTAGTGGATTTTTTCACGAAGGTGTGAGTGATTACGTTACCTGTTATAGGTGTGGAAAAACACTGAAATATTGGAAACATAAAAAAAATTAGTGGAATGTATTGACATTATGTTTTACCTTATCCATCCAATTCATAGTACTAAAACATGGAAATGAATGCTACATTTCCGAATTCTCAGGAACTCATCAGTATGGAGGTCATGTTAGAGAAATCGTAAGTGAAAGACAATGTGATGTGAAAGACGCCTTTATTCATGTAGATGACATCAGAGTGATTCGTGACTTTATTCGAGAGACTGTTCATTTTAAAGTCCAGAGAAGTGCTAGAAACGCTTTCATATCACAACTGTGTAATGCTGAATGGAGAGTTAACGAACTCAAAACAGAGACATGGCGAAATAAAATATCAAAAATGGTGATGTCCATGAATCGTGTAGAAGACTGGTTTCATAAAACATTGTTATTATACTTTGTAATAAAAGCCTGTACATGAATAGTTTGTCTCATTGAATATGTTGACCGAGGAAGAGAAGCGACTCGTAGATGGAGTATATTACGATTTAAAGAATGGAGGTGCATTTCTTAGTCCAACGAAAGTTCATCAAGTATTGAAATCTCGTGGAATAACTTCACCAGGTCTGTATAAGATCAGAAGATATGTTCAGAGTCTAGACGATTATAGTTTACAAAAACCAGTCAGGCGTTCCTTCAAGAAAGCACGGGTAGAGGTTTCAGGTCCTTACGAAGAATTTCAAGCCGATCTTGCCGATGTATCGAATCTCTCTAAACAAAATGGTGGTATCCGATTTCTTCTGTTAGTCATAGACGTATTCAGTCGCCTCTTATGGGTGAAACCTACAAAAACTAAAACGACGAAAGACGTATTAGATGCTTTTAAAAAGATAATCAAAAGCACACACAAAAAACCCATCTTTTTTTCAGACGCTGGCAAACAATCGACAGGGAACCTGATGAGACAATATTGTAAAGACAATGACATTAAATACTTTACTAGTCGAAACCAACAAAAGGCCGCCGTAGTCGAGCGCGCCATTAGAACATTAAAGACCATGATGTATAGATATTTCACAAAATACAGAACTTATGTATATGCAGACAAATTGCAAGATTTCATCAAGAGTTACAACGCCACACCACATAGATCGTTAAACGGTACAGCTCCAAAAAACGTAAATAAAACAACCGAAGCCGATCTCTTTGCATATATATACCTCATAAATAAACACACAAAACATCCCAAAAAGAAAACCACTGTATCAAAGAAACCAAAATTTAGATTTAAGATAGGAAGTCTCGTGAGAATCTCATACTTAAAGCAACCGTTTACAAGAGCCTATCAACAGCAATGGTCGTCAGAAATCCTCAAGGTCAAGAAACGGTTTTTACGTCAAGGCATACCGCAATACCAATTGATTGACTTTTTAAACGAGTCGATCACGGGGAATTTTTATCAGTCTGAACCACAGAGACGTAAATTCTTTGTGGTATATAGAGGAAAAATTAAAAAAAAACGTAAGAGAGCAGGCCAGATCGAATGGCTCGTCAAATTTGAAGGGTGGCCGTCTAAATATAACCAGTGGATAGCAGAGAATGACCTCAATGACGTAACCAAAACCTAAGATGTCACATTACGCGGTCATTCACAGTGATGGGAGTGAGAAATACTTTCCAAAAAATAAACCGTACCATTTCGGTGTACATTTCCAAACACCACTTAATCTATACGGAACTTGGTAGGTGGCATTAATGGACATGACATTAACAGCGAGTGGAACAAAGACGAGACAGAACTTGAAAAGTCGATGGTGAAAAGGAAACTCTTCTCCGTCCCATCAGAACAGTAAAGGTAGCCAACTGGTCCCAATCGTTCGGCGTTCCATACTACGTACCTGTGAAAAAGTCGGAAGTGAGAGACATAGAATTTAACATAAAGACAGGAAAAGGGGATCTGGCTTCATTCTTAAAAGATCAGGCAACGATTACACTTCATTTTAAGCAATATCCTTTTCTATCATGAATGTTACAAAGATGTACGTTCCTAACGTGGGAAAATGGATAAAATATTATCAAGAGGTGGCACGTGGAAAGGAAAATGCTTATACAGAAAAAAACAAAACGAAACGTGAAGCAATTCGGTGGAGGATTGTCACAGAATTCGAACGAATTCATGATTCCTATCGATAAAAACGATAAAGAGGGAGAGGAGTCCTTACCTGCGCGAGAGGTTAACGTAAACATGATCTCTCCAGCTCAACAAGTCGTAGAACAAGCCAAGTCCGAGATTAATAGGAAACGATCCCCACATCGTCGTCAGTCTACCAGGAAACGTCGATATGTACACACTTCACGGACTCACATGAAGAAACCAAAAACAGGTAAAGCAAAACGGATTGTGAGTAAACTGAAAAATAAAGTGAAAAGAAAATCGGGAAAAAAGTACAAACGGAATCTAATGTCACAATGGCTGCGTTAAACAAAGATTTCTTTAGAGAAGCACAACCGTCTGAATTAGCGATATTTGACCTTCACCCGACACAGACAGCCGTTGAAAATGTTTACCATCAAAACGTGTTACCACTATCTCAGATTACGAGCGATTCCGCCGTAGAATTCGTCGTTAGTGGACAGAATGGATTGGAATTGATCGATTTCCGGAACAGTCTAATCTATGCCAAGGTAAAAATAACCAAAGCGGACGGAAGCGCCATCACTGATACTGAAGACGTGGGACTGTCAGTTTGTTTTTACCGTCTTTATTTTCACAAGTGGACGTTACTCTACAGGGGAAGACTGCCGTGTCTACGACGAGTCATTACCCTTACAATGCCTTCTTACAGAGTCTCCTGAAATATGGTAAAGAAGCAAAGACGAGCCAATTGACTACTCAGATATGGAGTCAGGACGATGAGGGAGACATGGATGAAAGAAAGGGCTCAAATGTTTGAAGGTGGGAAAGTGGTAGACGTGGTCGGCTCGCTCTATCATGATTTATTCAAGATTGATAGGTATCTATTGAATCAAGTCAACGTCAACGTTAAATTGTACCGATCAAAACCAAGTTTTTGTCTCTTATCCGGTACTACATCAGCCGATTACAAGGTATCGTTTAAAGACATTCGACTGCGCGTGGGCAAAGTCAAGGTCAACCCGGCTGTCAGCTTTGCACAAAGTCAAGCTCTAGAAGTGACCAATGCTAAATATCCATTTACACAAACTATAATCAAGCAGATGACCATTCCTATCGGAACGACACAACTTTACTTATGATAATATATTTCAAGGCATGAGGCCAAATCTCGTAGTAGTTGGATTTGTAAACGCCACCGCTACCACCGGTGACTACGAACAGAACCCCTGGTTTTTCCAACCTTATGACGTCACATCTATAGGACTCTACATAGATGGAAACTCAAGTACGGTGCGACCGGTGGTCAAACCACCATTTCCGTTCTGTGGAACATGTTACAATCGACGGGAAAATGGCTCAACCTTGCCGGTTCTGACATAGAGAGGGACGACATTGCAAGAGGATATGCACTCTACACCTTCGAGTTAGAACCTACCTTCCAAACCAACCAATATCTCACCTTATTCAAACAAGGAAACGTCAGACTAGAGGTCATCTTTGGGACGGCACTGGTTACAGCGGTGTCTAGCGTTATTTACTGTGAATATCCGGGCTACTTCGGGATCAACGCTGCGAGAGATATAGTGTTGTCATGAATACTTCACAGTTGCATTGCGTCATAGACTGTGATTCTGTAATGAGAAAAAAGGTCATATGAGTGTACGCTCGTGACGAAGTACCGAGTGAAATACAACCATTTCCAGTTGGTTACATCGTCAATACGGACAATAGCGATAGTCCGGGAAGACGTTGGTTAGCCTTCTATTGTGAATCTAAGGACGAGAAGGAATTCCACGATAGTTACGGAGGTTTGCCTAGTTATGTTTCGTTTGAAGCGAACACTTACAACGATAAGCGATTGCAGAGTAACACATCGAGAGTGTGTGGTCACTATTGCTTATAATACCTGTTGAATCGTTGAAGAGGAGTATCGATGGAGTCTATATTAAGACCATTTGGAAATAACTTGGAAGAAAATGACAATTACGTGTACGAATACTTTCAGAATTCGTTTCCTGTTGTGCCGAATTGTAAATATAGTCATGATGTATAGAAACATTTATATACATAAAAAGTACATTTTCTGAAATTAAATGTAAATAATAAAGTTTTGTATTTGTGTCTTCATTTTACAATTAACGATGGCGTGGTATACTAGAGAGAGTCTTCTGAAATTTCAATCCCCATGTAGAATCATGGTCCGTAGTGCATCAGGCTCTGGAAAAACTTTCCGGACCAAACGTATATTGGAGAACGCCGGTGGTATGTTTAGCGAATCCCCCAAAAAGATAATTTTGTGTTACGACACATTTGACGTATTTAGACGAAACATGAGAGAAATCACGTTTCATCAAGTGAGGTCTCCAGTACCATTGCAAGATCAAATACGGCGACCTTCCAACATACAGTCGCCGTTAACGGGACTTTCCAAAGTACAGTCGCTGCTGCCGAGACCATCCGGCGTACAGTCGCCGCTGCCAGGACCTTTCGATGCACAATCACCACCATCTATATCAGGAGGACATATTCGTTGCATCTTGCATCTATTTGGACGATGTGAGTTTAGGAGGAAATGCTATTGTTAGAAACATTTTCCCGAATTTCGATGACAATAGTGACATAATCACCTTTTTTTACTAGCTCAATAGCGGAGGTGATGGAAAATGTATGTGATAGTTTGAATGGATTAAATGGTACTTGAACATTCGTGTATCGTTGGAGAAGGATGATCGAGAAGGCAATATATTTCTTGACAAGTAATTATGTATTAATGTTAAACGAATCGGGTCTAGAACACGATATCAACGAAGCTTATCAAAAAATGTTTGCCTCGTTTGATGAATTGTTCGACGTGGGTCTGGATGGGTGTTCAAGAAAATAATCAAGTTAAGAATACACATTGCAAACTAATCACCCCTGAATGAGTCCTCTTACATACCGACTCCATCGACTTTTCGTACACACCATTTGATCAATGTCTTTAATCGTGACGAAAAGTGCTTCCTATGGTCGGTTTTGGCGTCTCTCCACCCGGTAGACACCTTACCCGAACGCGTTTTTATTATGAGAAATACGAAAATGATTAGACATGACGGGTATCAAGTATCCCGTCTCAATCTCTCAAATTCAGAAATTTGAAGCACAGAACCATGTGTCAGTAAACGTGTTACGATCGAGGATAAAACCGTTTATCCCATGTATGTGACGAAGACGAAACAGTCGCATCATCATGTTAACCTACCATTTTTGCAAGAAGACGTAAAAACACATTACTGTCTCATTCCAAATTTGAACGCATTTTTGAGTAGAACGAAAAAGGTGAAAGGTCAAACCTATTTTTTGTCATCATTGTTTGCAAGGTTGCACGAGTAGCATAGTTTTGAACAAGCACATAGAGCTGTGTTCGAATCACAAGACACAGAGAGTGGAATTTCCAAGTGCAGACGATGCTCTCTTATCGTTTCAGGACTTTCAGAAACAAATTCGTCATCTATGCTGATTTTGAAACATTTGTAGAGAAAACGGATTCTTGTGAACCAAACCCAGACCATTCCAGCACGACTAAGAATACAAAGTTCGAACCCTGTGGACTTGGATATCAAGTCGTATGTATGGAAGACAGATATACCAAACCACCCGTCATTTACAGGGGGGCTAACGTTTGCAAAAAGCTTTTGGAATGCATCATAGAGGAAGAAAAAGAAAAGATAGTTTAGGTCACCCAGAACCGCTAGTCATGTCTCTTCAGGACGAGCAGTCTTTTATGGAGAGTAATCGATGCCACATCTGTGGTAAACATTTCACAGACGATAGTGCTGTAGTACGAGACCACTGTCATTTTAGTGGTAAATTTCGCGGTGCTGTCCATAACGAATGTAATTTGAAGTATACATATCCCACTCACATACCTTGTGTTTTTCACAATTTAAAAGGTTTCTATGCTCACATCCTGACGGAAATCCTAGGCAAATTTAAAGATCGTAATATCAATTGTATTCCGAACAATACAGAAAAGTCATTTCGTTCAGCCTGGGTGATATTAGATTCATAGATTCGTTTCAGTTCATGTCTCAAAGTCTAGACTGACTCTGACTGAAAATCTAGCCAAACAAAAAGGGTTTGACGAAATTCAAAAACTTCTCTAGGGAGTTTACAGAATCAGAAGCCAAATTGCTTCTAAGGAAAGGCGTATATCCCTACGAGTACGTGGACAACGCCGATCGGTTTTCCTAACAAAGGCTCCCACCAAATGAGAAATTCTATAGTTCGTTGACTAAATCGCACGTATCAGATACCGATTACGCGCATGCGCAGAATGTGTGGGAGAAACTGAACATTCGAGACCTCGGTCAGTATCACGATCTCTATCTCAAGAAGGGCGTGCTGTTATTGGCGGACGTCTTTGAGAACTTCAGAGACATATGTCTGGAATATTATGGGCTAGATGCGGCTCACTTCTATACCAGTCCAGGTCTGGCTTGGAGTGCAGTCTTGAAAATGACAGGAGTGAGGTAAGAACTCGTCAGAGATCCAGACATGTATCTCTTCTTTGAAAACGGAGTGAGAGGTGGTGTTAGCATGATATCAAACAAATACACTCAAGCTAACAATCCTTACATTCCAGAAACATACGACCTTTCTCAACCACACTCGTACATCATGTATACCGATTGTAATAACTTGTATGGGAAGGCCATGTCAGAACCATTACCCGTGGGAGGGTTTCGTTGGGTTGAAAACCCGCAAACATTTGATATTACCAAAGTCTCCAAAGACGGAGACTTGGGGTACGTACTTGAAGTAGATCTGGAATATCCAGACGAACTTCACGACAGCCATTCCGATTACCCTCTCGCACCGGAACGAAAGAAAGTCTCCGATGGAGAGTTATCTCCAACCAGTAAACAGCTATGGAAACGTTTACATTCTAACCCTAAACACACCGATTACAAATTACAAGGGCGCGTACCGACAGAAAAACTGATTCCTACGTTAGAAAACAAGACGAAATATATCTGCAATTACAGAAATCTGCAGTTGTACGTGAAATTAGGTTTAAAAATCACCAAAATCCACAGAATCCTAGAATTCAAACAAAAACCTTGGTTACAATCATACATACAATTCAATACATCTAAAAGAGCGACATGTAAGAACGAGTTTGAGAAAGACTTCTTCAAGCTCATGAACCATGCCGTATTTGGTTAGACGATGGAGAACATGCGCTCCAGAGTCGACATCAAGCTGGCACACACGGATAGAAAGTTCAAAAAGTATGTGGCAAGACCTTCATTTCAAAGATTCACGATCTTTAACGAAGATTTAGTGGCCATTCAAAACGACAAAGCCAAACTAGTACTGAACAAACCCGTGTATGTTGGACAGACCATTCTAGATCTGTCCAAATGTATCATGTACGAGTTTTATTAAGAGTACCTTAAACCTAGATATACCTAGATATAAAGATGGGATAAAGTTACTCATGACAGCCATAGACAGTCTTCTATACCACGTCCAATGTCCAGACGTGTATGACGATATGTATCGCGCTAAAATGTACCCTTACGTCTATTCTGTGCGAACACAAACAGAAATTGAAAATCTCGTCGTCCTATAAAACGATACGGAAGAGAAACATGTAGCTAAAGGTGTCGCAAAGACAACCATTAAACGTGATCTAAGGCACGAAATGTATAGAGACTGTTTATTCGAAAACAAGATTAAAATGTGTCAAATGAATTCGATTAGAAGCGATAAACATCAACTGTACGTTTACACTGTCAATAAGTCGGGTCTGTGTGCCTTCGATGACAAGTGTTGGGTCTTACCCAATCGATGTGATACGCTCACTTTCGGTCATTATAGAATTATAAACTGAAACATAACATTGGATTAAACAGGATGACCACCATTGGTAATGGATAAATAGTATTGTATCATAGATACACAGTCGCGTATACGATTAAAGTTCGGTTCAATCACACAAGTTTTCTGATGATGACTTCCTGTGTAAGACTGACACGACAAACGAACCTGTTGGTTAAAATGTCTGTAACGCTGATGTCTTCTTGTTTAATCTGATCGATCTGAGCTTGAGCCATTGAATGTGTCGTACACACTCTTCACTCGATATATATATATATGTATTGAAGGTCCACTCTAGATCCCTCGGATGGACCTTATCAACCTGGATCTTGCACGGATCATGAGTGGACCGTGACTGGACTTTTCCCTGGTCTTGCCTGGATCTTTACCTTCCCTTAATTTAACACTAAACTGGACTGACTGGGCCTGCCTAGACTGACTAGACTGTGACTGGACTTTTCTCTGGACTTGCCTGGACCTTTACCTTCCCTTACTTTAACACTAAACTGAACTGACTGGACCTTGTCAGGGCTGACTTGACCTTGCCTGGACTGCCTGGACCTTGACCTTCCCTTACTTTAACACTAAACTGGACTGACAGGGCATTGCCTGGACTGACTTGACCTTACCTGGATTGACTGGACCTTGCCTGGACCTTACCTGGACCTTGCCTAGACCTTTACCTTCCCTTACTTTACCACTAAACTGGACTGACTGGACCTTGTCTGGACTGACTAGAACTTGCCTGGACTGACTGGACCTTGCCTGGATCTTACCTGGATCTTGCCTGGACCTTTACCCTCCCTTACTTTAACACTTAACTGGACCTTGCTTGGACCTTACCTGGACCTTGCCTGGACCTTACCTGGACCTAGCCTGGAATGACTGGACCCTTTAACACCCTTAATATTCATTTACTTATCTTTGTTAGCATTCTTAATTCATAGTAATAGATATAGATATAAAAAAAATATGATAAACCTGTTTTAAAATGCATTTTTCACACTCTTCACTCGATATATATATATATGTATTGTAGGTCCACTCTAGATCCCTCGGATGGACCTTATCAACCTGGATCTTGCACGGATCATGAGTGGACCGTGACTGGACTTTTCCCTGGTCTTGCCTGGATCTTTACCTTCCCTTAATTTAACACTAAACTGGACTGACTGGGCCTGCCTAGACTGACTAGACTGTGACTGGACTTTTCTCTGGACTTGCCTGGACCTTTACCTTCCCTTACTTTAACACTAAACTGAACTGACTGGACCTTGTCAGGGCTGACTTGACCTTGCCTGGACTGACTGGACCTTGCCTGGACCTTACCTGGATCTTGCCTGGACCTTTACCTTCCCTTACTTTACCACTAAACTGGACTGACTGGACCTTGTCTTGACTGACTGGTCCTTGCCTGGACTGACTGGACCTTGCTTGGATCTTACCTGGACCTTGCCTGGATCTTACCTGGACTTGCCTGGACCTTGACCTTCCCTTACTTTAACACTAAACTGGACTGACAGGGCATTGCCTGGACTGACTAGACCTTACCTGGATTGACTGGACCTTGCCTGGACCTTACCTGGACCTTGCCTAGACCTTTACCTTCCCTTACTTTACCACTAAACTGGACTGACTGGACCTTGTCAGGACTGACTAGACCTTGCCTGGACTGACTGGACCTTGCCTGGACCTTACCTGGACCTAGCCTGGAATGACTGGACACTTTAACACCCTTAATATTCATTTACTTATCTTTGTTAGCATTCTTAATTCATAGTAATAGATATAGATATAAAAAAATATGATAAACCTGTTTTAAAATGCAATTTTCTAGTCATAATTCTATTTTTAGAAACAGACAGTCCTTCAACAAAAATCACGCGCTTTAAGTCAATATCGGTTTTTTATCGGTGGACACGTGATGCACTCATGGCCAATCACTTGTCGGGAATAATATGAAAAAAATAATAAACTGTAATATAAAAATGTTTAAACGTCGGGAAGTCTGACGCTGTAAAGGATTAATTATCCAATAGTATACACTTGACTATGGGGTATAAGTGTCGCCCATTATGTAAAACACTTAGAAATTTTCTCTGCTATGTAGGCGTGGTACAGTTAACCACTTCCAATGGTCTCTTAAACCGACTGTGTATAGAAAAACATTTATGTTACATTGAATAAAATTACGAGGTCATAATTTTATGTGTAGATGATACCATATATTTTGTATGCATTATTTCGGGGTATGATCAAGTAATAATACATGATACTGTGGCTGTGTTATTTTACATTTGATGAGGATGTAGCCGTCTTAAGTGACAATACAAACTGACGAGGTTGTAATGTTGTTATTTTTACAAATAACAATTGATAAGGACTTGGTGTATCGTGTAACAAGCCACATATGATGAGTCAAGTAGGCGTGATGAAGTGTCTATCAGTTTACGACTAACACTCAAGATAAAAACTATGGCCTAACACTTTAATTGTGGATTCTCAATGTGTCACCTTATCTTGTTAGGGAGTTCCATTGTCCTTCATGTCAAAGATATTTACATTTTGACATGAGCCATTGGTGACCGACATGGACTCCTCGGTTTAATTGAAACCATCAGAAAGAGAACTACAGATGATATAAGCAAGGGGCGATCAAGCTGGTTCTAAGTTCGCTTAGATCCATTTCAAACAGTGGAATAGTCCCAAGTTCTTTCTGCTCTTTAGCAGGTCTTTAGGAAACAGCTTGATTTAAAGAGATTCAAAATTCACAATAAACATGATGTCATAATAAATGAACATTTTAATATATAATGATATGATGCTGTCACAAGCAAACAAATATCTAACCAATTTATTTTTTTGACAAATTAACAAAATCACATTTGTATATATGATACTTCAATAAGTTCCAAAACTGTTTTTTAACGCATGACTCATAAAAGGTACAAAGTTTGCCTGTAGATCAGATACATAAAATACATGAAAACCTCTTAGTGTTGCCATTGAGGTAATCAATTTGCCAGCTTCTTATTACTGCATAATAAAGCAGGACCATGTATTCAACTGCTGCCTGATATCACAAAATGGTATCACCTGATATTAGGTCAAAGGTCAGACATATTGACCTTATCTGATCTTTATAAATACGACTTCCGTTTTGGAATATAATAAAATTAATCAAAACATAAAAAATAACGCCATGTGGATTGTTTCACTTGCGCCACAAACTGATGTCAATTTCCTGTAAGACGTTACACAACTGTAAGTAAGACAGTTATATATATATATATATGAAACTTCTACGCAGGTATTCTGGAGTGTTTGATTCTCGAAAAAAGTCCGTTCTAATTTTAAGTATAACATAGTCTGCTTGTAAACAACTTATAAGAAGGATGTTTATACAGGAACAGGCAATTACATAGCAGAATGGTTTACTTGTGCAGTGGAGTTAATGTAAATACAGAGTTCTTTGTTTTGAGGAGAATGCTAGATTGTGTGAAGTGCAAACACATACTTTGAGTCAGAAAATCAGAATCGTATACATTATTGGCGCATTGGCTAATTCCTAATGAATGAAACCTCTGTTATTGCGCATGTTTGAATTCATTCAAATCCAAAGGATTTTTGTGATCTCGGATGCTTTGTCACCGATGGAATAACCTAGGTAAGTGGAGAATCCTATTACAAAATATTTACATCATATCTAACTACATTTATATGAAATATGTACGGATTTGGCGCTGAGTTACATGATCGATCATATTTCAAATCAAATGCTTTCCAATATACATATATTGTTAAAATGTGAATATTTTCATTGTTTTGCCTCTGACGATCAATTTGAATTCTAGAACAATATTTATCAGAAATTCAAAGAATATTTTTATTTTATTTTTTTGCTACATTTTAAAGATTATAAAACTCTACAAATCTCCGGTATAAATGTAGCATTTGTTTCTTTCATAGATGGGGACGACTCAGTTCTTATTGCTGTCGGCTTTCGTATGCTTTACAACGGAAGCGCCGTATCCTAAAACAGGTATGTATGTAGTCTAGTTGACCCTTGACATTGAGCATTTTTTTTAAGAGCCAAATTTAAATTTCCCTTAAATTTCGACTGTCAATGTTGATGTAAAATGTGTCTATCCATTAAAACCCAACAGTCAGCGCTCATTTTTTGGAGTTTTGAACATACTTTCGAGGATATATCGAAATCCCTGAATAGTGATGTTGTTTCACCTGGTTAGAGCGGTGATTCCCAATGCAGCTTTCCTTTAATTTAAAGGAGAAGAAAATATACTACAGTGGTTTTTTATAAGGACATAATTCAAATTCAAACTGAAATAACTAAAAGAATAGGATTAGGTATTCAGGAAGGGTGGGCATCTTTTGTTTCATCCGCCATGTAACTGTAGGTCTAGGTCAAACCAAGTAATGACACGTCCTCAAATTGAGAACAGAGTTGTTTAGTGGCAATGAAAACTCAAGGCACAGTTATGAGCATAATTTAGAAAACCTACCTCCATATCACATAATAGTATAATTTAGAAAACCTACCTGCATATCACACAATAGCATAATTTAGAAAACCTACCTCCATATCACACAATAGCTTATTTGCATATCGGATCATGCTTACGACCATTACACTTGACTATAGTCTTCATAGAAAAGGCTAATGGTGCTTTGTGATTCGATAAACGGATCTGTGTTTCACACCTTTATAAAGGTAAAAAAAATGCATGTATAACCCTATATCTATGATTTATGATATATCCACAAACACTTTATTTACTGAAATGATCATTTGTTTCCACTGTTTACCCATAGAAACGTAATACACGCTTTGAGTATGTAAATGTTAAGGATACCTGTCCCATTCCGGGCAAAACACCAGAGACTGCAGTAGGACAGACTGGCCTGCTGGGACTGGGACAACTTTTTTTGTGATCGGAGGTCCAGGGTTCATATATACACTGTTGTTTATATCTTCTTCTTTTTCGTTTTATGGTATGGAGATGATTTCTCACATCTATTGTTATGCCTGCAAAAGGTTTCCAATTTATAGTTACAATTTTTAGTAGTGGTACGGGGATCATTAAGCCATTTTATGTGTCTAATCTATTTTCCATTGACGTATTAGCCCTATTTTGTATAGTTCAAATTTGTTTCCGTCTCTTTATTTTTGCCACCGGCAGCAATTGACTTCCGCGTATTGTTTACAACTTAAATGTGTAATACGTTCAACTTTCTAGATACAAGGTGGTATTTTCTGCTGGTGATTTTTTTATGAAACAGCTGTATGATGCAGTGCTTTTTATTCTTGGTATTCTTGGTAATTCCTCATACTCTTTCATACCAGTTTACATTTCACACACAATAATATAACACCCATCATCGTCGAAAATGGACACGAAAAACAGAATGTATAAAAACAAGTCTCCTGTTTCAACTCACGAATTTACACACACACACACCCACACACCCACACACCCACAAAATGTGCTTTTGAACGTATGCTTTTATTATTTTCATATGTCTTTATATTTCAGGTTTAGTTTTGTTACGAAACAAGAGGAACGTGAAGAGTCGTGCAGAACTCCGGTCATGTGCCCGACACAACTGCAGGTATAGTGCACGCCTCGACGGTCGTCATAAGTACTTGTTATCCAACTAAAGGACTTCAATGCTTGCCATTATAAAGATTTGGTCGCTATGTCTATGACCGTTAGTGAATTGCCTTTTTGGCCTCAAACCTCATCGATGAGTCCTAGAAGGACGAAATAAGTATAAGGAGCGGTGTAATTCATTTTCGGCTAACTGTGTCTATTAACAAATTTTATTGATACAAGGAGGTAGACTCTGCTGGTTGATTTCTTAGTTCCCGAGGTTTCCTATAGCCTTGCTATGGATGGCCATACTATTTCTTCTGTGTATTAGCAAGGTTTATAATATACACACTTTACTGCTCATTAGTTTGAAATTAATGGTTACTCCTCCGATTTGTGAAATTCATATGCTTCCATATATGCCCTTCGGTAGCAGTAGTAAATTAGACCAATTTAAATTTCCATCTGTTCGGCCCCTAGCAACACCTGTGGGTCGTAGAAGAATAAAACAGTTGTATGGGCAGTGTAATTCATTTCTGACATACTTTAGCTATTGCCAATTCGAGCACCAATCATATGTATATGTCTTGCGTTCATTTTTCATAGAAAAGTTCGTCTGTATAGTGCATTTGTCAATAAGACGCATGCATCGAGCCTGATTATTAGAACATGCTCTGCCATAGCAAAGATGCATTAACGCAATAACTTCATAAACATGGAAAACTGCAATGTTTCCACTGAGGGTAAGAAAACAATAAGAGTATGTGCTTGTTCGAAGATACACAGAAAATTCTTTCTGAAACGATGAATGCTGCACTGTTTAAAAGTGTTGATTGGTAATACTTCAATATTCTTTTAAAATCATTATAAGACATATGTTACATAAAGGACTTGTAACGGCTAAGGTCATTAAAAGACGTGCCTTAATTTTTAATTTTATTTGAACAGATTTGATTTATGCTATTGTTTCGTTGTTTTAGTAATTCGGCCTGTCCGAACGAAGACGGTTGGCATTTATACGGCTCAGACTGGGGTTGCTGTGGTAACTATGACGGCTGTTGCACGTGGGCTTCCGTCGTCTGTTACGCGCATGACGTCATATGTCAGTGTTGTGACTACGGGTGGTGGTGTGGGCCGGAATGTAGACGGGAGCCAGAGTGCTTTCTTCCGGGACGGAAAATCCCGAATCCATTTGAAGGATTGGATCATAGCGCGGTGAATGAAATTCCAAACTCCATGCCAAAAAAGGGATATCCAACAAACAAGAATGGATCAGGGCACAAAATTGTTCAAGAAAAACGAAATAACTCTGAACATAACAACACGATTCTAAATAAAAGATTTACCTTTAAAAGTGCAATTGAAAATACAGAGGAATATATATCTGAAAATATCGAACAATTGCCAAGTAACGAAACTGAAAACGACTTTTACGTCCAAAATATGACGCAGAAATTAAACTATTCTAACTTTCTAAACGAGGACAGAGGCAATTCTTCTTTAACTAAAGAATTCGATACCGGACATACAAGTGGTGACACTAGTGATAATAGCATAGGAAATGTCACACAAGACGCCATAAACGAAACTACTCACACTATGGATAAACATGACAAAACTGAAATATCACGGTACCAATTTCACAATATTACTAAATCCGGCAAAACAGCAAAACATAACGATGGAAGACTACTTAACAATTCCTTAGAAACAATTGAAGAGATGGAAGAAGCTTACGATACGATCAACCACACAAGAAAGACTAATATTACGGGAGGGGACGACGATTATAATTCAACAACCACAGAAAGCCAGACGGCTGGAGATAATAGTATCGCAGGGGAACAGATCCCCGAGGTGGAAGGAAACGACAACAGAGAGGATACAGATTCTGAGGATTTATTCCAAAACGTAATCCATGTTGCCAGGATGTCTTCCGCGTCGTCAGAAGTTCCTGATCCAGAGCAAGATAGCGTTGGAGAGGAGGACGGTAGTGGAGAACTGTGATACTTATATAAGTCTTAAATGCCGAGAATCACACATGGATAGTGTGATATACAGTGGAAACAATGTGTTTCATATAGTCCCTCAGTCTGAAGGCGAGTCTAACAGCGTTTAGCTCTGAAACAAGGTAATGTAGCGGAAACGATGGGAACCACACAGTCTCTGTCTGAATATTGATAAAATATTTTACTTTGCTGCTTTTAACGTTAATGTAATAATTGAAATGCATATCTGTTAACGTTAATGATGATATGAAACAAGAAAAACTCTAAAAGTTTTATTTTCACTGTGAAACCATTCATTTCACTGGTAAAATTAATAAAACTAATATCATATCTTTGGCGTATAACAACACATAATTTACATGGACATTGGTAAAAAAAAATGATATTATAACAAGAAATAAAGTTATTCCACACTGAACTGCTTTCTACCATCGATTTTATTCATTTATTTTAACATCAGCAAATATTTTGTGGCTCAGTAGAATTTGTGGATCGTGCTCAAGACACAGAAATAATGAAAAGAACCATTAAAACAAATTACCTCGTTGATTTATTTATATATTTTAATGTCGGCAAAAAGTTTATGGGCGAGTAGAATTTTGCGGATTGTATTAAAGACACCAAAAAAAGTGACAAGAAAACATGACATACAGTGTTTAAAATACAAAGATAAGATACAACGGATCTTCAATTTTTTATTTAGATAATTTTGATGATAATACAATTTGGTTTGTATCATGATATCACAGAAAAAATATTTTGATAACTAGGGACATTCAATGACAAGGACTGACAAAAACAACGGAATACAATACACACTTTCTCATGTCATTTCTCATTTGTAACTAAAATGTTAAAAGTTTGAGTTCAAATTGTTTTCACATTTTGCTCTTGAAATGATATCAACTGTTTGTGATTGCATCACCTATCTTAACATGTATATATAAGCAAAAATAATATGGTCACAATTTAAAGTAATATTTTTACAATCATAGGCTCTTTTCAATCTTCCTATGTGACCTTCTCAAAGAATATAATAGCATTCTCTCAGATGATCAAATGGCTCAATGAGCGAACTGTCTGTATGTAATAAACCCTTTCACCACTGTAGACCATAAGGACTCTTCCAGAGCAATGTATGCATGGGAGAGTCTACTAAAGTTACATACATTTTAGGGGTGAAAGGGTTAAGAGTTCATGGTTCGAGTTTCAGGAACGTTTCGTAAAACCTTCCTGGATTTCAAAGAGCCTCAGATTGTAATTGTCACCTCACATTAGATCCCCATGAAAATAATTAGAGTATTTGATACTTATTCATGTATATTAAAGTGTTGAATTTCACAGCTGTTCAGCCAAAATCAACCCTAGCAACAGTTTTGGCCGATTTGCTGTACAATACAACACTGTAATCATTATCATTGGGAACACTTGTATGCAGCTATAACCGGCTTCAACTCAAATGTGAAAATTTGATTTGGGATCCTTGTCCCACTTAAGGCACAACGCTAAGGAATTCCATCATCGTTTGTATCCATACATAGTTACCTCCCCTTAATTCCGTTTTGGACATGACTGTAGTGGAACTAGGCCGGGAAATTACTACTGATCAGGTAGGTCTGTTAGTAAGAGTGGCCATCATTTAATTGGAGATCCTGGGTATGAATCCAGATCTGGCCCCATTCCATTTTTAATCTCAGAAACTTATGTTGATATCTTTATTTCATTTCTTAAGTTTTCATAATATTTTGCAAGGTAAGGGTTTCTTTTCAAGATTTTTTTTTCCATGCCAAAAAAGGTTTCCAATTCATTGTTACAGTTTTTTGGCAGTGGTACAAGGATCTAAAATCTTTATCCTCCAAGCCGAAGTTAAAATTGTGACATAACATTTTGGCGTACTTAAAGAAAGGGGAGACAACTCATAGACAATATTTACTTCATAGACCAATTTGTCTATAAAGTTATTTTATATGATGTGTTTGATTCATTGGTATGATTTGTCGTGGGGGGAAAAGGTGTTTTGTTCAATTCCTTATCTTTCTTTATTATATTAGCACATAAATGATTTATTTAATTTTGTGTTACCAAGCATAAAAATAAGTAAACTTTTCTTGGTCAAGCTATGGTCTATCAAATTTTCAGCTGGTCTATAAGAAATCTATATCTAATAGACCTATTGTCTATGGTGTATTAATTGTAAATTCTATGACTGGACCAGTTTGCATAGTAGATGTAAGCTATATAATTTCAAGCAAACACACTGTAAGAATAACGACAGCTAACAAACCAAAAACAGTTAAGCATGTAAAAGTCTACTCTGTAGCCAAACGTACCTTGGTATCTAATTACTCGCATATGAAATAATAAACCAACAATCATGACAGTGCCTTTGTAAAATAACAGAAAACAGAAGTGACACACAGGACATTAGTATAAACAAATTAACAGTTACAACAAAACAACAATTGAACTTCAAAAACAAGTGTTTTCTCCAAAGTGAAGGATTGTGTAAACACCATCTAAATTTTGGAATTTTGCCCACAACATCTACAATGCCCCTCCATTTTTAGTTTTTTGCTTGTGAAAACTTAATTTAAAAAAAAAAAAAAAAAAATCTTTAACAAGAAGAACATTTATACATTTAAGTTTTCTTCCGTTTTATAATTGGTGGGCTTATTACCGAATTATCTGTCAATAAGCCCATGTCTGGTATTATCCCGCCCACCACCTTTTTAAGTTAGTTTTTAATATAATCCTTATCCATTCAATAGACCCATCCTCAACCTCTGAACTCCCATTTTAAAGTGGACCCCTGGGCTTATTACAGAATCATTATGGTACTGAACATGGACTTATCATTGAGGAAATACCGAACTTAAGGTTACTCTAGCATGTTAATGTTCACACCTACACACACATATATTGCACTTAATATAGTTTCCCTATTCATGTATATAGGTTCATCTGCTCAGACTTGTCTGAAATGAAAACAAAATATCCTATTTTAGCACTTGAACGCCTTCCATAATAACATTTCACTCTATTTTACATACTGATGATAACTGTTTACCAATTTAATTTCAATAAGGTCTTTTTGTCAACAAAAAAACAAAGAGTCAAGTAAATATTGGGTAGTAACATGGCAAGAATTCAATATACAAAGAACACTAAGTCAGACAGCACAGTGGACAGCAGATTCTTTTAAACAAGATAGCAAGGGTTTGCCGGATTGGAAGTGATGTTGTATGAGGTCACCAGCCTGACCCCGAGGGTTCTCCTCGGAGAACAGCAATAAGGTATTCTCATCGTAATGTGAGTAGTCTTGTTGGCACAAGTGAGTAACCAAGATTTCTTCACATTTTAAAGATGCGACTAGTCTTGTAAACATTGGAGAAGCAGACATGATGAGTTCTCATTACACTCAAACAGCCATCCCTGATAGGCACAGGGCATGATGTGTTTTCATTAACAGATGCCGCAAGTCTTGGGCACAGGATACCAGCCATGAATTCATTAAAGTAATGTAGCAAGTCTTGTTTAATTAAAAGATGTCCTTATAGATGTTTTGAGGGATAACTGGTTCCAGCCCCGCCTTTTTGTCTAGTCGGAGAATCCGTTATTATTGTCACCTGTGAAACACAGAAAAACACATCATGAAACATATAATCAGATTGATTGTATAATCGCTAATATCAACTGAAGTGCTCTCAATATATTTGAGAATCGTTTAACATGATGCTCAAGTCAGGCTTTAAGCAGCAACAGCGAACGTACTCAATTATCTGGCCCCCTCATCCCGATTCACACGACAAGTTATACTAACCACCAAACCAAGATCAAGTGATGGAAATCAAAATTCAACTTATGAGTTGATCAAAGGTAATTAGAATGTCACTTCCATAATGTAACTATGTCCAACCTGTAATAAGACAATTATCTGAACATTAATAAATTTTCTTCAGGAAATTTAAAAGTTTTGAACTTTCTTGGATCTCAAAAAATTCTCAACTTTGATATTTATATTTTCAAGAGAACATAAGAAACTTGAGTAAGAAATTTTCCAAGACCACTGACTATGAGATTCCATCATCAGAATTGATTCCATAGATTTTCAATTTCACTCCATCATTGAAGCAACATTTCTTTTCACACATATATACTACAAAAAAACACCTATTTACCTTATTGAAAACACCTCTTCCAAAGTAATCGGCCACCACAGAAAAGCCATCTTGCGATCTCTCCAGCTAAAAATTGTAATCACATAATAAACAACAGGAAACTTGAGACGTATACCAGGTGAAATGTTATACATGTGTACTTCAAATAAGTATGCTTAATTCAGCATGACTTCATATGAAGGTAACAACACCCAACATTCCAAATGTTACCATTAAATCTTATCAAAGTAAAAAAGGTACCATATTTATCTTCCAATCAGCCCATGCTTGGTAATAAGCCCACCATTATATATTGCAGTTAGAAAGAAATGCCAGCAAAAGCTATATAATTGACCAATAATAAGCCCATTCCCCTACTTTCAGTCAGAGATTATGAAAATAAGGACATACTGTGTCCTTGGCTACTACTAGTCCTAGAACCATTTAGGACATACTGCATCCTTGGCTACTACTAGTCCTAGAACCATTTAGAACATACTGC
>NW_018406412.1:663322-671384 GCF_002113885.1 Mizuhopecten yessoensis
CTAGAACCATTTAGGACATACTGCGTCCTTGGCTACTACTAGTCCTAGAACCATTTAGGACATACTGCGTCCTTGGCTACTACTAGTCCTAGAACCATTTAGGACATACTGCGTCCTTGGCTACTACTAGTCCTAGAACCATTTAACGCATACTATGCCCTCAGCAATCATAAAAAACCTGGAATTACTTAGGATATGCGTGTCCTCAGCTACTTGTTAGAGGGCTTGCAACCTTAAGGACATGCCATAGCTTTAGATACTGTACAGATCTGGAAACACTAAGGACATATCGCATCCTCAGCTACCGTAATGAACCTAGAGCTATGTAGGACACACTATGTCCTCAGTTAATGATATAGGCCTGGCCTTAACCCTTTCAACACTGCAGACCATAATGGACTCATCCAGATCAGTGCATGGTAGAGTCTACTAAAGTTACATAGGGGTGGAAGGGTTAAGGACATGCCATTTCCTTGACTACTGTTACAGGACTCACCTGATTATGGAAGAATTCGTGTAGATCTTTGCTCTGTTCTTGTGCTCGTATAATATCCATGATTTTTCTGTAATTAACAAAATAACATAGAAAAATAATCACAGTTTGTTTTTTAATATGAAGTTAACATACACCCGGAATTTCAGCCCTCACCTGCTTTAATAACTTCACACGCCAGGTTACGATTTTGACCCGAATTTTATCAATTTCATCCGTTTTCGTCTGGAATGTTTTCCTATATTAGAATTACTGAAGTCACTCGGAATTTTCTAGAATGTTTCCATCCTTTGTCATAAGGAAAACAATCCATTTTCTGTTTCCGTTTGAGTTGTGAGTTGTTTATATACGTACTAGAACTGTTTTTATAAATGTTTAAATATAGACTGTTGTTACCAAACTTATCGACATGTAAATAATGAGATGTTTTAACAAATGATTGAGTTGTTTTTACAATTGCATCTACGTAGTATAGATCGTTTTTTGAAGGAAACGTCAACTGTCAAAGAATTAGTTTACAAATACTCATGAAATTCTTTTTAGACAGATATTTCCACAGCAAAATATGAACATGAGGGTGAATGGTCCCCATGAGCTGTAATAACAATATGTAACTAGGGATAGTGGTGTAAATATAATCCAGTGTACAAAAACAAGTTTCAACATTACATTTCTAAGGAACACAGACACAGCAGTTTGAACTTTAACCTATGACCTTGACCTTGTGCTCGAATAATAGACATCACAAGTGTGAGACATGGATGAGGTTCAAAGTTCCTCAAGTTACAAAGATACGACAGCTTGACCTGTGACCTTTACCTATGACCTTGACCCTGTATGTCCTATAGGCAACCAAAGGGTGACAGTTTTGTAGATAATTGGTATGCCTTAAACAAGAGGCCCAAGGGCCTTAGCGGTCACCTGAGTTATATCATAGGTACTGGTAGCTTTATTTTATTGTTTAGATGTGATGTGGAAATCAGCATGTAAACTAAGTGAAATACAATACTTGTCATGTCATCAAAGGATAAGAATTTTAAAATATTTGTAAATGTTCCCTTTGGATCCCCGCTCCAACCCCTTGGGATGGGGCAGGAATTCAAAGTTTACAATGTGATACCGTCATCCACCAAAGATGATTCTGACCAAGTAAAAATGATTTCCAACAGAAAATTGTCAAAATATACCCAAAAGTGTTGTTTCCATATATATAAACTATAGTAACTTTACCCCTCCCCAAGGGAGAACGGATAGCTCGGGGTTCCTGAAATTTACAATTTAAATAAAGCCCCTGATGATCTTTCCATCCATGCAGAGAAAATGACTGTAATACCTCTGAGTCTGGAGAAGAAGATTTTTGAAATATTGGTTAATTTTCCCTTTTGGGCCCCGCCCTGGCCCCTAGGGTTGGGGTAGGAATCCCAATTTTACAATTTAAAACCATCTTCCTCCTCCAAGGATGATTCTGACCAAGTAAAAATAATTTCCAACAGAAAATTGTCAAAATATACCCAAAAGTGTTGTTTCCCTATATAAACTATAGTAAACTTTACCCCCTCCCCAAGGGAGAACGGATAGCTCGGGGGTCCTGAAATTTACAATTTAAATAAAGCCCCTGATGATCTTTCCATCCATGCAGAGAAAATGACTGTAATACCTCTGAGTCTGGAGAAGAAGATTTTTAAAATATTGGTTAATTTTCCCTTTTGGGCCCCGCCCTGGCCCCTAGGGTCGGGGTAGGAATCCCAATTTTACAATTTGGTAGCCTCATCTACCAAGGATGATTCTGACCAAGTTTGAAAAAATTCCATCCACTGGTTCTTGAGAAGAAGTTGATAATGTAAAAAGTTTACGCACGACGGACGACGGATGATGGACTACGACAGATGGAAAGTGATTGGAATAGGTCACTTGAGCAAAGCTCAGGTGACCTAAAAAAGACACAATGCAAGAAATACAACAGCTACCTGTATTTTGTTATGTGACAAATAAGATTTTTACCTGTTTTCCGGCGCACAAACTGGGCATTCAGAGTCATTCTCTGCGTAACTTTCGAAACAACTGAAAATTTAAATAAATTTTATCAGTATCAATATGTTTATAATACATTATCAAAAGACTACATTATTATTAGCACAAATCTACACAGTTTTCAAGAGTTTTCAACAATCACAAATGAACGTTCTGATATTTTCACACTTATACCCCATTTGAAGGACTGCCCTGAGTGAAGTCTAAACTTACTGTTTGTGGTAGGAATGAGGCTCACACAGGAAGTGAAGCATATTGGGGCGTTACATATATATTAATGGGACAGGGGACCGACGGAGTGATGAAGTCTATACTTACTGTTGGTGGGAGGAATGAGGCTCACACAGGAAGTGAGGCATAGTGGGAGCGTTACATATTAATTGGACAGGGGACCGACGGAGAGATGAAGGCCATACTTACAATGAGGCTCACACAGGAAGTGATGCGTAGTGGGGTGTTACATATTAATTGGACAGGGGACCGACGGAGTGATGAAGTCCATACTTACTGTCGGTGGTAGGAATGAGGCTCACACAGTAAGTGATGCGTAGTGGGGTGTTACATATTAATGGGACAGGGGACCAATGGAGTGATGAAGTCTGTACTTACTGTTGGTGGTAGGAATGAGGCTCACACAGGAATTGATGCATATTTGGGGCGTTACATATTAATGGGACAGGGGACCGACGGAGTGATGAAGTCTATACTTACTGTTGGTGGTAGGAATGAGGCTCACACAGGAAGTGATGCGTAGTGGGGCGTTACATATTAATGGGACAGGGGACCGACGGAGTGATGAAGTCTATACTTACTGTTGGTGGTAGGAATGAGGCTCACACAGGAAGTGATGCGTAGTGGGGCGTTACATATTAATGGGACAGGGGACCGACGGAGTGATGAAGTCTATACTTACTGTTGGTGGTAGGAATGAGGCTCACACAGGAAGTGAGGCATAGTGGGGGCGTTACATATTAATGGGACAGGGGACCGACGGAGTGATGAAGTCTATACTTACTGTTGGTGGTAGGAGTGACGCTCACACAGGAAGTGAGGGTAGTGGGGCATTACATATTAAAGGGACAGGGGATTGACGGAGTGATGAAGTCTATACTTACTGATGGTGGTAGGAGTGAGGCTCACACAGGAAGTGAGGGTAGTGGGGCATTACATATTAATGGGACAGGGGATTGACGGAGTGATGAAGTCTATACTTACTGTTGGTGGTAGGAGTGAGGCTCACACAGGAAGTGAGGGTAGTGGGGCGTTACATATTAATGGGACAGGGGACCGACGGAGTGATGAAGTCCATACTTACAATGAGGCTCACACAGGAAGTGAGGCGTAGTGGGGTGTTACATATTAATGGGACAGGGGACCGACGGAGTGATGAAGTCTATACTTACTGTTGGTGGTAGGAGTGAGGTTCACACAGGAAGTGAACAGACGGCAGTTCTAGTGGATGGTTACATATGTTACACTTTGATGCCTGGAATATTTTTGCTCTGAAAAATACAAGTTCATAATAAAGTTACATTCATTTCATTACTGTTTGAATGTCTTTAAACGAAGATCTCCATTCACCATTTTCTGTTTACAAACAGGAGAGATAACTTTAACAAATCTACTATTGCATAACAATGATTAAAAATAATCCTGAAATTTCTAATCTCTGCCTTCAATATAATTACCTGATTGCTGACATTGTCGTTACTGTATCCCAGGAAAAGTTCACCTTTTTTCTACGTAATGAGGGCAAATTTATCATAACAGCGAATATTTGTTATCAACACGGTATACAGCGAGACTAACTGCAAAGGGCGAAGTTAACTGTGTGAGTATGGATTTTATGAGACTGGCTACCGTCTCTAGAATATTGAATTATTAAGAAAAAAGTTTAACTCAAAAAATGTTGATAACATCAGTGTCTGATTAAGTTCTAAATTAAACTAGGGGGAGATAAGCTAGAAGTAAAATACAGTTGAGAAATTCTTCATAAAAACTTAGGGGTTGGTAGCCAGTCTAGGATTTTATCAGTGAAGGGGGAAACTTGACTGGGTGAAAATTTCCCGGTATTAACTATTATGAAATCTTAAAATTCCCTGAAAATGTTGTCGAAATATTAGCACTGGACTTCTTTCAGTTGGCATTTGCAGCGTCAATAGCCATTTGAAAGCAGTTTAGTGCTTAAATAGTCCTGAACAGCTGTAGATGTCGTATTTAGGTAACACTTGTCGAAACTGGTTCATCACTTTTTTTGTAAATGTCCAATTGTTGGATTTTGAAAGATCTAAGGGACAGATAGACACATGATACAGTTAAAAATGCTAAAATAACAAAGGTCACAAGTTTTGTTGGAATAATTCAAATTCGTAAATTTCCTCATGGCTACTCATTGGTGAAAAGACTGCAATTATGTTGCATCAAGATTAGGGTAAAAAGGAAAAAGAGTCAAACTTACGTAGTTTTCATCTCCTCGATCTGTGCCCGTTTTTTCTCCGTGTCTTCACGGTACTGTTTAATAAGCCGTTCATCCTCGGCTATTTGGTCATTCTCCAGCTGAAGTCGTCTGATAATATAGTCCTACAGCAAAAAAATACACAGGCTAAATACTATTGATTCTTTACAGCAGGCAATGGAGTAGTCTCCCTTCTATATCGAACACAAAGCAACCAAAAAGACACTTTCTGGATTAGAGTAACTTTCCCTGTCAAGGTATGTATCTTTCAATGGTCATTGCCTTTTTTATTGGTTTTGCAGTCCATATAAGTTGGGTCATTGCCTTTTTTATTGGTTTTGCAGTCCATATAAGTTGGACACAGATTTTGATGCTAAGCCTCCCTAGTTTCTGGATGGTGCCTTTGGTCAAGTGTAAGCATAGCAATGCAAAGGTCCTGAAATCTCAGGGGGGTTTTCTTTTTTTCTTTTCTGTTTTCAAACCTTCAAATTTCGGACAACTGTAATTTTGTAAAATGCATTACAACAGTCTATAAGTATGTAACTTACTTAAACATTTGGATATCAATTTTCCCACAATTACAAAATTTGGTGGTAAATACAACCATTTTTCAAAGGGACCATAAGTGATATATGAGGGATTAATTGTTGGGGAAAAAAATTACAGACATTTGTCCGGTATTATAAACTATCAACAATTCAGTAAAGGGAGGTAATCTTAAGATGTCTTCATTCTTATAAGCTATACAAAGAATATAATTAATGTTGGTTACCTTGACAACCGACAGGGTTGCCGTGGAGTTATGAGCTAATGTTTGTATCACCAACAGGGGAGGTAACAAATTCTTTTTGTCAATTTCTGGTCTTTCGTCAAGGTAAATAATTGCATTCTGATATAGATCTAAATAAATGTCTATTTACACAAAACATACTAAATTTATGGTATACAAGTATTATGCTCTAGAAACAAAATTCATACAAATTTTGTTGACCACACAAAACTAAAGCCCTATCCAGTCCAATTCTCTGCAAAGGAAGAAAAAGAACCAATACATTTGCACAAAAATAAAAAGCATTTGCCTCAAAAAATACAAATTGCATCCAATCAAGAGCCCTTTAATTCAGGATTGAACACAAGCAAATTATATTGCAATTGAGAGGTGTGTGCTGCAACTTGATTCAATGAATCATAAATTCTTCGTTATCTCCACAGCGTCCAGTAAATGCTTGTTACATTCAAAATATAGGGCTTTCCATATTTGAAATTCAAAGTTTAGGGCTTTCATCTTTAAAATTTAAAAATATAGTGTTTTTATCTTTAAAATTTAAAATTCAAAATTAAGGGTTTTTCATCTTTAAAATTAAAAAAATATAGGCTTTTTATCTTTAAAATTGAAAATTTGGGGCTTTCATCCCTTAAATTCAAATATAGGGCTTTCATCTTTAAAATTAAAAATTCAAGGCTTTTTATATTTAAATTCAAAATATAGGGCTTTCATCTTTAAAATTCAAAATATACGACTTTCATCTTTAAAATTCAAAATATAGGGCTATCATCCCAAATTCAAAATATAGGGCTTTCATCTTTAAAATTCAAAATATACGGCTTTCATCTTTAAAACTCAAAAGGTAGGGCTTTTATCTTTAAAATTCTTATTCATCATCATAAAAAATTCTTTTAATGGATGGGTTTGAATCAGATGATTGACCAGGCCCTTTAACCTGTTCACTCCTAAAGTCGCATTTGAACATTACCAAATCAATGAATGGGCAAGTCCAGTTTAGATATATAGGGTGAATGAGTTAAACAAAATTAGTTTTAATCAAACAGAATCTATTCATCATTATCTAAAATATTTTCTAATAAGGATACGGGAAAGGACCTCCATGAGCTGTGATTTACAGTTATCCTCCTTCCTCGCAAAGTACGACAGCGCCTGTACCCACAGGTTAGGATCCTGTCCCCTGGGGGAAAATTCAAACACTCAATAATAAAGACAAGATTTATCACAATTCGAAAACTCAACGACTGATCTACCATAATTTCACTTTATCTCTACACAATTCAATCTTTTTAAAAATTATCTACCACTAATTCAACATAGATCAGTGAAAAACAAATTAGCAAAGTAATAAAATTGTTAAATTATTTTTAATTTATTCATTCATTTCATGACTTACCACATTTTCCATCATTCAAAATTGAAAACAATAAATGACTTACAGAAATTCAATCATTCAAATTTGATAATTCAATATTTCAACAACAGGTCTTAAGATATAAAAAATTGATGTTACATGAATTTGTCTCTTCATACCCAGAAAATATGTTAACCATATATTTAGAGGGTGGGGATCTCACTTATTTTCAGGGTAAGACCTGAGGACTGAGTCCTCAGAGTCTTGCAGGACCCCTCGGGCAATTATGGTTGCATGAGTACATCCTTTTCTTCATGCCCAATCATAATTTTGAATTTCACTAATGCTCAATCACAATTTTGTATTTCAATAATGTCTAATCATATTTTTGAATTTCAATCATGTCAAATCACAATTCTGAATTTCAATAATGCCTAGTTACAATTTTTGAATTTCAATAATGTCCAATCACAATTTTGAATTTCAATAATGTCAAATCACAATTTTGAATTTCAACAAGAGGCCCAATGGGCCTGCATCGCTCACCTGGTATAAATCTCACACTTGTAACCTTAAAAGTGATCTAAAATAAAGCTACAGGCAAAATAAAATATCAGTATTTATGATTAAAATTCATTCAAAAGAACCTGTTATTTTTTTTTTTTAAACATTTCACCCCTGTGATTGAAAGTCGAACAAAGTCATTATGTTAAACAAATTTTATAGCCTTTCATCTCAGGATGCAACTTGCAAAGTATCAACATCCTGGGACCCTTGGTTATTCAAAAGAGGTCGATTAAAGATTTTAAACAAATTTGACCCCTGTGAACTTGAAAATAAGTCAAAGTCATTCACTTTAACAAACATAGTAGTCCTTGATCCCAGCATGCTACTGACTAAATATCAACATCCTAAGCCTTTTGGTTATTCAGAACAAGTTGTTTA